>NW_024581095.1:5507380-5559372 GCF_017639235.1 Corvus kubaryi | reverse complement strand
CAGGGAGGGGACAGAGGGGTGCTGACGCCGTGTCCCCCCCGCTGCAGGAGGGCTTTTTCGCCAAGAAGCTGCAGAGGCCGGGCCAGTGGAGCCATGGGGCCGCCAGGAGGGAGTCCCTTGCCAAGAGCCCCTGGGCCGCGTCAGAGCTGCTGGTGAGAGAGGCTGGAGGGCTCGGGAGGGCAGCAGCGATGGGTGATGCCGGGGCTGCACGCATGGGAGCTGCCGCTCCAAGCTCCCCGCGTGGCCTGGAGAGCTGCGGAGGTGGGAGATGGCCGGGCCGGGGGGTCACGGGGACACCCCGTGCGTCTGCAAAGCTGGAAGGCACCGGGAGGTGGATGGAGCTCGCGTATGGGATCCGTGCCTGCCTGCGGGTGGGAAGCAGCTGGCAGGACTTGTGCCCCTTTCACGATCTCCTCTGCCTGTGCCCCAAGTCTCCCCAGCTGCTGCCCTGGCAGAACGATGCCACCGTGCCCCAGGAGAAGGAGAACCTGGTGACCACGCCAGTGATGAGGAAGGAGGAGGCAAAGCTGGTACGTGGGAGCCTTTGGGAAGCGGATAGAGCCCCACAATCCCCTCTTGGGGTCTCCATTGGGGGGCCTGGGGCCGCTGGTTGGTGAGCAGCAGCAGCCCAGAGACTGTGGGCTTGTCTTGGTCACGGGGAGTGGGAGCCTTGGCCGCTGCCCTGCTGGTGCTGGGGCTTGCCAGAGCGCCAGGCAGCAGCGGGGGCTCTCCCCACAGCGTCCGGGGAAGCGCAGCCAATGCCGGCAGCTGTCCCGCTCGCCCTCGGAGCCGGGCAGTGTCCCCAGGCCCGTCCTGAAGCGGGGACAGCTCTCGGACAGCGACAGCCCTGTCGAGGCCAAGCGGCAGAGGAGGGTGGCCGGCAGCCCTGGCCAGGAGGCGTCGGTGGAGCCGGTGGGTGCTGGGGATGGTGTGGGGTGAGACCCAGCCTGTCCCTGGCGGGCCTGGGCCCCGGCCCGGCTCTGGCAGAGCCGCTGCTGACATCTGGGGGTGTCTCTGGGTGGTGCCTCGGCAGGGAGCGTGGCTGGAGCCTTCCCGGTCCGCCCGGCTTGAGGAGATCGAGAACCTGCTGGCCAACGATGACCAGGAGCTCATCGGGGACTTCTCCAAGGTAGGGCCACGAGGATGGGGCAGGTGTGGGGGTGCCCCCATCATTCTGAACGGGGAGCATGGCTGGAGCCCGGCAGCGCTGTGAGAGCCCAAAGCGAGCTGGTGGCCCTTGCTTGCCAGCCTGCAGCATCCCTGCAGTGGATGAAGAGCCCCATGACCGCTCCTCTGGTCCATCCGTGTGGCACAGCCCCGTCTATGTGGCCCTTCCCCTCCCGCGGGCGCACAGCTGGCCGCTCGGGGGCTTCTGGGCTGGGGGGACAGGTTGCAGGCCTGGGAGGTGTCCTTGGAATGGGGCTGAGCCCAGAGCCTGTCTGTTCCAGCCTCACCTCCTGCCGACGGTGGAGGGCAAGGACCCGGGCCTGAAGTACATCTCCCCTGAGACGGTAAGGGGGCTGCAGCCCCTCCCCGGCCCCCCCGAGGGGCTGCCTGCCCGCTCTCCCCCTGTCCCCCGTGTGTCCCCCCCTTTGGTGACGCGCTCCCCCCGCAGCTGGCGGCGGTGCTGACGGGGCACTTCAGCAGCTGCATCGAGAGCAGCATCGTCGCGGACTGCCGCTATCCCTACGAGTACGAGGGCGGCCACGTCAAGGTCAGAAGCCCCTCGTGGCCCTGGAGCCGGGAGGAAGGGCGGTGTCCGAAGCCCAGGCACCCTCAGAGGTGCTGAGCCCACGGCGAGGGGTCGAGCAGCCCCCCCGGAGGGCACTGAGCCGCCCGGTGGGGTGGAGCAGCCCCTGTGCAGTGCCGAGCTACCCCTGAAGGGTTGATTCGCAGCTGCAAGGAGGAGGGTGACGGTGTCCCAGTGCCGCGGGTGACGGTGCTGGTGGGGGAGGCTTGGGGGCAGCGTACTTGAGTCGCTGCAGAGAATGAAGTGGGACACTGAGGGGGAAAAGGCGCCTTCTCTGCCTCCGCAGGGCGCTGTCAACGTGCCGCTGCAGCGGGACGTGGAGGAATTGCTGCTGGAGCAGCCCATCGTGCCCCTGGACGCCAGCAAGAGGGTGATCGTCATCTTCCACTGCGAGTTCTCTGTTGAGCGGGGGCCCAAAATGTGAGTGATGGCCCGGGGGGCAGGCTGGGCTCTGCCAGCCCCGGATCCCGGCACGGGGGTGATGCCGTGCGTTTTGTCCGTGGCACAGGTGCAAGTTCCTGCGGGAGAGGGATCGCTGCTGCCACGAGTACCCCCAGCTGCACTACCCCGAGCTGTACGTGCTGAAGGGCGGCTACCGGGAGTTCTTCTTTCAGTTCCCGGTGAGTGCCGTCCCCGTGTCCCCTCGGTGGCAGGCGGTCGGTGCCGAGAGGGAAGAAGTGGCGGGGGCACACGGCGGTGGGGAGGGGCAGCTGTGGCTCTGAGCATCCTCGCCGCCACGGGTGGGGATCTCCAGGGCCGGGGGCTGCTGTGCTGCGGGGGCTGACGGAGCCGTGCCTTGCAGAGCCACTGCGAGCCCCGGGACTATCGGCCCATGCGGCACGCCGCGTTCAAGGAGGAGCTGCGCAAGTTCCGCGGGCAGAGGCGGCTCCGCGAGCGCGGCCGGCGGGCGCTCTTCAGCCGCGGGCGGGACCTGTGAGCGCCCGGGGGTCTCTCAGCCCCGTCGGGGCAGCGCTGGAGCTGGGAACGGAGGAAGGCTTCCCTTGGCTGCGGATGCGCCTCGGCTGCTCGGTCGGGTTTGTCGGGATGGCTTTGGGGTGGTAGTTCATGTTCAGAGTGGTTTTGCGTTTGTTCGTTGCAAATATTTTTGTGTTTGTTTGTTGTTATAAATATTTTTGTGTTTGTTTGTTGTTCTAAATATTTTTTGTGTTTGTTTCCTGTTAAGAATAGTTTTCGTTGTTATCAATGTTTCTGAGTTTGTCCGTTGTTAGGATTGTTTGCTGCAGTCTCTGTTAATAAAGTCCTATTGCAGGAGAACAAAGCCGTGTCCTGAGCTCTCGCTGCCCGCACCAGGCTGCTGCAGGGGTGGGAGCCCCCGATGCGGGGCTGCTGGGATGGCTAGGCCGGGCTGGAGGGGTCTGCTGGGGATCTGGGGACAGGGGCAGCTGCTGGCAGGGGACAGGGCTGAGGTGATGGCTTCCTTGTGGGGCGTGGTGACTTCCCCAGGGACAGGTGGGCAAAGGTTGGCCCCGTGGCTGCTGTTCCTGCGTGCTGGGCTGGCAGCAGCATGGCCCTGGACCTCCACGGGACCCTCTTTCTGAGCATGCTGGGCTTGGCAGGACCCGTCGGACACTTGGGGTGGTGACATCGCACCCCTCTCCCTGGGACCCCTACAGCCAGGATCCTCTCTTTTCTTACGGGGCTCCTGAACTTTGCAGCCCCCTCAGGGCTGGCACAATTCCTTTTGGGGGGACAGGGCTCGGTGGGACGCCGAGGGATGTGGCACCTCAAAGGGGTGGGTGTCCTTAACACGAGTGTCCCCTATTCTCTCCCTGGCAAGTTGCCTCCCAGTGCTTCAGTCACCCTTGGGGCACCCATCCTCCCCTCCATTTCTCTGCAGTCCTGATGAGCTGACGTCACTCCTGGATGCCCCAGGGGGGCTTTTCCATGCCCTCCCTTCCCCAGCCAGGTGACAGTGGCCTGGTTATGAGTGTTGGGCCTGGCCTTTGCTTTGCTTTGTGCTCCACCAGAGAATCCATCCTTGGCCAAAATCGCCCTGGCTCTCATCTGCACCTCCTCGGCCCCATATCCACATCCTGCTCCATCCCAAACTGCCAATGGGCTCCTGGATCAGCTCCTGCCTCACGGACAATCCTATTTTTAAAGTCTTACAAGGAGCATTGGCACACACACGGGCAAAGAGGCGCGTCCTCTGCTGAAGAAGACGTTGGGGGTGAGTAATCAGGGGGCTTTGGGGTGCCAGGAAGGCCACTTAATCTGCCCCACAACTGAGTAGCTCAAACAGAAAACAGCAACGCCAATTAGCAGTCACAAGAGCAAAACAGAGGACTGCACAAAATGGCAAAAACGAAGACCTTTACGAAAATCACCTGCAATTTTATTCTTTGTCAAATAATCCCCTTGCAGCTCTTCCAATGTTTCAGGGCAGCAGTTGGCAGTGCTTCAATAGCATAAAACATCACGGGCATGATGCGCAGCTTTCTCAGAATTCCTGATTTCTATATAAATACATGTATATCTAAAAATACAGGGAAATTCACTGTGAGCAGGAGGAAGTGGTGCTTTCTGGTATCCCTGGCTTCCAGATGGATTTGCTCCTTACCCACGGGCAGATCCTTTTCCCCAAGGAACCTTTTCTCCAGGAGATGCGCATCAAAACATCCCTCAGAACTACAGGCAACATCCTGCCTGGCACCCTTGGTGTTTCACAGGAGAGAGATAAGGGGGGGATACTAGGTGATTCCCAAGCTCCAATGGGATGGCCGGGAAAAGCCGCTCAGGAATTAAGATCAGATTATTGTCCTTGAAATGCTAATTTGCTCTTGAATGGTCATTAAAAAAATAATGATAGTAAAGACAGCAAATGCAAAGCCTTTTAGGGAATCAAATGCCCTTCAAAGCAAGAAATTTTAAAATTTTTCATGGCATCAAGAACACAAAAAAGACTCAGAAGGAGAATCCTATTTTTAAACTATTAAAAGGAATATTTCTGAGTTTCTGAATCAAATATTTTACCACAAAACAAAAGTTGAAAGGAAAAAATAACCAACAAAGCCAAACAAACAATCTGTGCAGTCAGTACCTCAAGTTTTAATCCTCAGTATTCCATCTGATTAAACGGGCACATTCCAGAAGAAATTTAAAGGAGGTTACATTTTAACCAATGTGGAAAACAAATGTGGAAAATGTGTCTTGAAAGCTCTAAGTACAAATTAAACGAACAGGTAACCTTCCCTAGGCTCATTTCAGGACTAAACCACACATAAAGCAGCATTCAAGAAACCTGCATCAGTTTCCAGGCTGCCCATCCGCCTCCAGACTTTCCTATAATTATATCTCTGGGTCAAGACGATATGTTTTTTTCCCTGAAGAATAGGTTTGTCTCTAAAACGTGTCTCAAAAACAGGCCAAAAATCTGTTACCAGAGTGATGCCAAGGATGCTGAGCACTTCTGCAGCCAGGGTGGGACTGCACATTTATTTGCTGCCCATTTCCAGCTTGTACTGAAGACTGGCCAAGCTGCTCACTCACCTGGAGTTTTAAAGGTTTCCAACCTGAAGAGCATACACGGTATATTAAATTTCTTTTTCTAAAGATGATGAACAATTTGAGGAAATAAATTTACTGCTACAAAGCTCTAAACCAAAAACTTGCTATCATGTAGTAATGCCTTTCTTTACGTAAGGAAAATAGTAGATAAACCCAAAGAAAACTCGTGGAGTTCTTAAATACTACAGTCTGGAAATTTAGTAACTCCTCAGCATCTCTTCTGAGAAATTATCTGCATTCCCAGTAGTACTTGAAGCCCCGTGAGGCTGCTTCCCTGGGCAAATGTAGTGCTCAGAAATAATTCCTATTGTATATGATTCATGTTTTCTAAGAAAAGCCTTGCTAACTTTTGAAACTCCCAGGAAAGCTAAAATAAGACACAACACTGTTATTGGGCATTAAATATTTATCTTTATTATTGCTTTCTTAGAACTGCATCCATAAGAGCAATTTGCAAAATTTGCTTGTTTAGAAATACATCAGGTGTGCTCTGCCTGCTGACGCCTCTGTGTGTGATCTATATTACTGGATAGTGAGATGTGCTAAATTTAACTTTTACATCGCTGAACAAAGAGAACATATATATATATTTATATATATATATATGTAAAATTATGCAGCTTTTCCAGGAAATCCTTTTGCAGAACCACCCAAACAATTTCCCATATAAAACGACACAGCTGATGCCATGGTAATGTAGACAACTTTTATATAGACACGTTTCCATCTCTTCCAGCACCTGAGAAAACAGCCCCTGTAACTTCGAAGGGGTTGTTTGCAGGCACACTTTGGGCATTCACTCACATGGTAATCCTGTGTTACATGTCATTTACATGCAAAATTCAAGGAGTAGGGTGGGACAAGCTCCTCTCTAGGCATGCAGGATACTCGTGCCACCTCTGGAAAAATAATGGAACTCCAAGGCACAAAGAGACAACTACTCGTTGACAATTTTCCACTGCTCAAAACAAGTGAAGAGAAACAGACAGCTAATATTTGGGCACTGTAGTGACATTTATGCCACCAACCTTTGGTACTTACAGTACTACACTGAATTAGTCCCTACTACAGTAGAGACAATCCACATTTTAGCTACATAGGCAAGGCCCCAAAATACATCTGAACTGCACTCTCAGAGCGCTGTGCTCTTACAGCCATGATTAGCTACAAGCTTAGAACCCATCTCGGCCAGGCTTTGACAGCATGCTGCCTTCTTCCCCATGCCTTAAAAGAAAATAAATTAAAAGATACGTTGCGTGGATACATCTGCAGGCATGCTATGAGGTGAAAATGAATTACTATACAGCTGCAATCACATGATTTTACTTTGTAGCTGTTTCTCCTGTTTTGTGGCCACTAAGCCACCTCCAGGGGCAACAAGTGGACATTAAATAACTCATAAAAGCAGCAAATTACTTGCCGAGTCTTTAGCAGAGGTAGAAGAGGTCTTACCCTTTTGTTCAGCTTGAACTCACGGCAACTGAGGCCCCTTCATTTAAGAGGGAAGGAAGGAAGGAATTTGGAAGGAATTCGGAAGGAAGGAATTCGGACTTCGGAATTCGGAATTTGGAAGGAGGGAAGGAAGGAAGGAGGGAAGGAATTTGGAGGGAAGGAATTTGGAGGGAAGGAGGGAAGGAAGGAAAACCAGTATATTCAATGAACATCATAGAATATTCCCGAACTAGGTTATTTCACACACAATTCATCTACTGAGAACTTCGTAACAGTGTATTACTTCCTTAATTGCCAATTAGGCAAGCGCTTCAATCACAATCCAGTAACTGTGTTCTGTGTTTCACCGTTTCCCTCAGAGACGCAAAAAATGGGAATATAGAAGTATTTTCCTACACCAGCTCTAGGGAGGTCATTAAGTGATCACCCCTACAATTTTTAGGCTACACTGATCTCCGGAGGTCACAGAAAACTGTTCAATGGAGTTGCAAAACAAGTGTGGTTATATATTTTTTTTTATTTCTCTTGTAGGAAGCTACATTCCTTATGTCATAAAGGTCACCTCAATACATCACTAGGGCCATAACACGAGAATAAAATGTCTCTGGCAGAATGGATAAATATCATAATATAGAAACTTTGCTTTTACTGCATATGCAAGAGATGAAGACTGCAGAAGCTTCTTTTTCAAAGTTACTGATGGCTTTTTCAGCTGAAGAAAATACATTTCTTCCCCTCAATAGCAGAGGAATTAATATTTTATGGTTAAATCTTGCTGATTTCAGCCAGAAGTCACTCTTAGCAATATGCTTCCAGACTGAAATATTTCTTTTTTTAGGGGATCACTTAATGCTTAAAAATAAACAAACAAATGATCAAAAGAAACCTCCCAAATGACAAACAGACCTCAATCAAGGAACCAGATTACTCTATATTTATTGATAACAAGAACAACAACAAAGATTCACATAAAATTCAACTACTTTTAGATTTAATTTTACAGAGAGTAAATACAAAATGATCAAGCATCAAGCAGCCCCTTTGATAACACAGAAACGAATCATATCAATTTTCATATACACAGGGGAGATTACAAAAGCCTTATTTCTTGATTTATATACCACGAAGAAACATATGATACTGCTTTTTGGATTCGTTTGAATGGTTTAAATCATGGGCAGTTGATCTTTCTTGTGCCAGCCAGGTGCTCCAAGCCCAGAAAAGGCCCTTTTTTAGGAAAAGTAGCCAACAAACCCTTCCAACCCATAAAGTGCTTCCCTTACAGAGCCAAAAAGGGGATTGTTAAACTTTTTGTGCTACAATGAAGCTGTCAAAGAGTCCAGGCTGATGATGGTGATATGACTCACAGGAGCCTTAACATTTATTGAAATAAATTGTTACTGTAATTATAAAACTCCAGGAAAACAAGACTGTCTTAATACACAATTGTTTTGGTTGTTCTTATTATACTTATGACTTCAAAAACAATAGCACCTGCTATTTTTAATAGCACCTACTTAAAGCATAAGGTCAATGAAACTGACCTGCTTGCTCAGTTTTCTTATCCAAAATTATCCAAATTCCCTCACACTCCGGAAAAGCTTGAGGAAAAGACTCCCTACACCCCTCTTGGAGCCTTTTGTGAGAGAAACAGAGCAGAGAACCACACTTCCAAGCCTTGGGCAGACAGCACTGGCAAGTTTCACAGGAGAGGCAAATCCCCCTCTGATACCTCCCTCTTCCTCCCACCCTCCACGGCTTTGCACCTCTTCTGTCACCCTTCTCATCACAGCGTGGAAAGGAACCAGGGCTTGAGCTCAGAACTTATTTCCAGATTCCAGCGTGTGGATTTTGGGTACATTCAGCTGCCAGCACCTCAATTTTAGCTCCTACAATGGATGTTCATCATGAAATTGAGCATTTTCAGCTTGCACAACTTAATTATATTACGATTACGATGCATTAGTAGGGTGTAGAGGTGCATTTTAGATGTGATAATGGCCATTTCCCATTAATGTGTTCTAATCCTTGGCAAAGTCTTCCCCACAGTGATCTTTAACCCTTTAAAAGCTGGAAGTAGTTGATGTTATATGCAAGGTGCGCTTAGAAGAAAACCTGCTGCTTGTTCACAACCTGAAGGCACTGATTAAATGTTAATTTATTACAAAATATCTGATGACCTGTTAAAATTTGGTGGGGGGGAAAAGATAATATCAAAACAGATTACCTTTCAATAAAGTAAATGTTGCTACAACAGTTTGGCCATCACACAACACATTCCCTCACTTGTAATTATGAAGGACTAGTTATTTAATTGTTCATTTATTCAGTATTTCCCTTGAAATAGTAAAAGGTTGGGTTTCTACAATTTCATTAGACCCCGTGGTATCCATGGCACCTGCTTTGCTTTGGGTCTATGTCACAGTAACAAAACACCAAACCTGACTCGTTTTTACAGCCTATGGTACAGCTTCACTGGGCTTTTGTGCTCCCCAGCTGCCACCAAATAATGATAATATTATATCACTAAGTAATTTTTTATCACAGAGAAGTATGTAACACGACAAGAAAGGGGTAATATAACTTACACTGCCACCTGCTGTGAAACACACTGCCACTGCATAGCAAGTAAAATCAATGAGTGTGATCAATGCCTCATAAAAACCCCACTTTAAACACGCTGCTGATTGAATAATTTTGACATAAAACCAGCATGACAGTAAATGCATATTCCCTGAAACTCACTGTGTGTTCATCCAAGCAGTGTAACGAAGAAGCCAGGAAGTGATTTTCATGGTGGGCTGTCAGCAAGAGGGATTTCTCTGCAGGATGCTGTGCTCAGACCGTGCTGACGAGCAGACTTTCTGTGCAGTACCCTTCTCCCAGCACAGCCAGGAGGGCACGGTTACAAAAGCCACCTGCAAAAGTTTTAGGCTGCCCACAGCTCCCCTCATGGGCCTGCAACCACCCAGCATCAGGCTCAGCTTTGCAATATCCTCCATAAATAATTCCATTTAGTTGAACTTTGTGTGTGTTGACCCACACTTATTCTTCTGGGACACTCTTGGCATGCTCTTTACCCTGTGCATGATCAGGAAACCAAACCAGGCCTGCTCATTTCGCTGCAGATCCTTGCAAATTGAGTTTTCTGGGACTGCTGGATCTCACTAGCAGCTCAGAGCTCATTAGGGAATCTAATTTAATGTCCTGGCAGTGTACAACTGCTTCCCACAGCATGCATGGATACATGGCAGTCCCTAGATTTGGAAGCCCCCCAGCAACGGTGCTCCCACTGTTCCAGCTGGAGACTGAGTCCAACTCTCTGAAAGGAAACAGTGACATTTTTTTCCTCCTCTGGTTTCCCCTGCCAGAGCACACTGCTCTTTTTTTGCATCTGCTCTAGGCCTCTACCAAACCAGCAAAGGGAAGTTTGTCTCCTGAGAGCCCATGACATGAAACCTTTGACCAGAAAAAAACCCCAAGCCACTCTGCAGTCTTCAAAGGCACCTCCTGGAGCAGCTCCAGCTCAGGACAGCCGTGTTCTGAGTGGGCTGGGCTGTGTGGCTCAGTGCTCCCTGGATGCAGACAGCCCAGGAGTGCTGCCAGAAGCCTGATGAATAGAAGAGAAGCTCATCTCTCAACTCTTCCAGCCCAGAGTCAGGAGCTGATCTCCCCGGGCTCCTGCCCTTGCCTCCTCCAGCTAGTGACCACAGTGAGGTTCCTGCTCCCTAAGAGGTGGCAGAGGATCATCCTTCGGCACAAAGGTCATCCTTGGTGTTTCAGGTACAGGAAATACAGGACAGGGTCGGAACACCCATTTCGAGCTCCCCAGATTCTTGTGACCTCATCATGCCCAGCCACACTGTGAGGTTTTTTTCTTGCTGCCAGTCTTTGGCTGTGCAGCCATGTAGATGCTGAAAAGGCTGGCAGAGAAATTTTCCTATATTTTACAGCTGCTTGTGACAGTCTCCTTTCTCATGCAAGCTAGCTGTCAACAGTGTAGAGGGTTTTCCAAACCAAGACTTTATCTCATGGGTGCAAACTTGTTATGCACAGTCTTGTTTTCCCCACTGAAGAAAATATTTTGACATAGGCGTCATAGCATTCAGCCAATCACTCTGGGAGGTGGATGGTCAAGCACCCAATAATGTTATACCACTTTTGCGAACAATGCTATATAAATGAGTCTGTAATTAATTAAATAATGCCGTTCTATCCTCGACTTGAATTCCATGTCATTCATCTCGCCGTCCCTGCGGACAACAGCGACACAGACAGACTTCCCTGGAGGATCTGGGAAGTTAAGGGGTCAGGTCTATCACCCACTGCTGCTCCCCTAAGAGAGCACACAAGCACACACAACACTGCCTCCACAGAGGTGCAGAAATGTGACTTTCAACCCTTTTGTAATTCTCTTCTTGTCACCAGGCTCACACACCCTGAATTCCGCTTTTTACCTCACCTCAATCCTTGTAGTCCTGATTTTTTCTTTTCTTTGATCACACAGGAGGTCTTCATGCCACGTTCAAAACTCAGTCTGTCCTCACCTTTCCACCTCTCTCCATCATTTGTCAAGCCAGATATAAAATCTGTCTCACAGATTAAACATCGCCTGAGAGAAAGCAAAAAAGGACTGGAAGCTGTCTCCAACTCTGGCTTGCCCTGATAGCAGATGGACAGTATGTTGAAATCTCTGCTCTGCTCTTTACAAGATCAGTTGATGGCCATGGAGTTCTGCTGCTATTTTTAAAGCTTTAATCTCCTTGCTTTCTGCTGGCAACAGGGAAAGTGGATGCGTTGCTACCGCTTTGCAGATCCGTGCTGCTGCTCCTCTCTCTGTGGAGAAAACCAGGGGTACCACTCCCTACAAAATGTCATGGTGGGATTTTCAATTGCTCTTGGTTCTGACCCCTTTAACAAGCAAAGTGGAGGGCAGAAATGCACTTTCAAGTACTTTTAACAATGTCACCTTAAAATTACTTGAACAAGGATTCTTGTGTAAGGTGGGTTTGAACTTCGCTCTTCAAATACCATAAAGGTGGCGGTGGTAGATGCAGGGTCCCTTGTTAGCACTGCATTCCCCACAAGACAACAAAACCATAAATAGAAGCAGCACTTTGTCGACATTTCGTTCAGAGACAAAACCTTGACTCAGGTCTTGTGGGGATGTGGCAGAAGCCCCGGGATGATGCAGGTCATGGCAAAGCCAGTGAAAATGCTTGCAAATTCATGTCCTCTATCTCTCTGCCCGGTCTTTGTTCTTCAGACCTCTGACAAAGTCGCCCAAATGTGTCCAACAACTTCTATTGGCCTGAGCAAAACTGCAGCTACTTCAGAAGAGGACATGCCCCCAGGAGGATAAATACCATTAAAATACAAATGTCCGTCGGAGAAAAGCCAGTGACTCATCTGGCCAGCAAAGGGCAGGCTTTTCCAGCCAGGCACAGGCGAGTCGCCTTCTCCTCCGGCCGGGCAGACTGACGGGGACACAGTGCCATCAGCTGGGCACTTGCAGCCACCGGCCCAGTGTATTCCCACCCGAAGGCAGGGGCTCCGCACATCTTTTCCCTGGAGAAGCTCCTTGCGGGAGAAAGCGCACGCAGAGCCTGTGCCTGCCCTAAGTCAGCAGGGCAAGCCAGCCTGCAGCACAAAACCAGGATTAGGAGGTCTTGAGCCCATTAAGAGGGCAGCAGCTAATCCTCGCTGCAAAGGAGCTTTAGGGACCTTGTGTCCTGCAAGGTGCACCCTGCCATCCACCCGTACTTGTTACCTGGAGGTGGCCGTGTGTGCTGGTTTGGGCTGGGGTAGAGTTAATTTTCTTCAGAGTAGCCAGGCTAATGGACAGGGCTCTTTTGGCCCTGAGCTGAAAACAGTGTTGATAACCCAGGGAGGATTTTTAATGGCAGAAGAACGATTGCCCAGCATCAAGTCCTTGCCTGCTTCTCACAGTGCCCCACCAGCGAGGGGGTGCACAAGGATTTGGGAGGAGGCACAGCTGGGAGAGCTGATCCCAACTGACCACAGGGATATTCCAGACCATATGGTGTCGGACTCAGCACACAGAGCTGAGGGGAGAAGGAGGAAGGGGGTGTGCTTGGAGTGCTGGCCTTTGTCTTCCTAAGCCACCTGTGATGGAGCCCAGGCTTCCTGGGGATGGCTGAACACCTGCCTGCTCACAGTGAATTAATTCCTTGCTTTGCTTGCCTCATGTGTGTTCTTTTCTCATTCTTTTCTCTCTGTATTTATCTCATCCCATGAGTTTTCTCACTTTTACCCTTCTAATTCCCTCCCCAGTCCTGTTGGAGGGACAGTGATGCATGAAGGGACAGCAGCTGCATGGGGCTCGTTGCTGGCCAGGATTAAATTGGTGACATCAGTGGTGGCCCTGGCCCTAGAAGCAGTCTGCCATGGAGGCAAAAGCTTCTGCCCACAATTTGTTTCGAGAATCTCTTAAGAAGAAATGGGCAGTCCACATGACAAGCTGGAGAAATAGCATTCCTTAATCTTTAATGGCCAGAGGAGAGCAGCTGACTGTACAGCCCAGCAAAGGGCAGACAGCCCTGAAAACCTCATTAATTATGCTCCCTCTCTTCCAAACTGCAACTGGCCTCTCCACTGGAGTATGCCAGCACATCTCTCCCTGAAGGGGAGAGCTCTTACTTTCTCTTCTCCTCTTGCCTTCTGGTCCCTGAAAAAACCAGGCAGCTGCAGACCCTTTTTCCTGGGAGTGCTTGCTGATATGCCAGGTGAAAAAAATCCCTTTCTCTTCTTTTTCTCTCTTTTTGTTACCTCTGCTCCTCTGCAGTTTATCTCCTCACTGCCTGTCTTCTTTCTGCTGCTGGCTGGCTGGCTGCAGGGCTTCTCAAACCTGGTTTTAAAATCCAAAGTGACTTCTGGACTGCGTGGCTCTGGGCCAAGCCTTCACAGGCAGTGGCTAAGAAAATGTACTTATTCCCTGCTCTCTGACGTGGGTCAAAGCTTATTCCAGTAGGTGCTTTGGGTGAGAGGAGCAACCTCAGAAACTGACAAAGTGATGGGATTTGAAGGACTCAGGCTTCAGCTTCAGGGGTGGGTGACTCCTGAGCAATGTACATGTAGTGGGTCTTTTTGTTTCTGTCCAGCAGCTCTCATTAACTCCTCTGGCTCTACTTAGCTGGAGCCATGTATGTGGGTATATCCTGCTTACACAGATATATCCTGTCTCCTGAAGAGTTTCTCTCTCAGGGGTTGTTGAGGGAACTTTCCAGCCTGAGCAGTCAGGAGGCTCCCTGGGAGTCACAGTCCCACTACCCAAGTCTTTAACTGCTGGGACTGAAGCTGCTTCACAGCAGACAGTGAGAGACATCAGAAAAGAAAGAAATTCACAGTAGTTAAGTGACATTGAAGGCCAAACTCGACTGAGGTGGGTCCTTTTCTTCAGTAGAAGAAAAATGCAATCCACAGCAGGGCAGTGTCCCAGCCATGGCACAAGCCTTGCCAAGGCAAAGGCCAAGGGATGGCATGAGCAGAACTGATTTTACTGGGCTTGGATGTTCCCTTTTATCACTCCCACGGCTCATGGAATTTGATGCCAGGCCAATTTTCTAGGATGGAGAAAGGCTGTTTTCTCTCAGTTCCGGCTACCATGAGCTCTGTATCAAGCTGTGGCACTGAAGGGTTGTTTTCTGCAGGCTTGGACGTACCCAAAACATGTACCACTTACTTCCACATGCAGTTTCTGTTTGCTCTACTGATCTGGACAAGACCGTGACCCAGGGCACAGCTGCAAGTGTCTCTGTGATACTTCTGGTGCCATGGCATGGAGTGGGAGCTGGGAAGTTCAGAAGTTTGTCTCAAGAGGGGAATACACTCAGACAAAGGAGCTGACTTAAAATACGGGTGTGAAATGGTGTATGGTGTACAAGGGAAAGTTGTGCATGGTAGCAATATCAAGAGTATGAAACCTAGGGACATTGAAACGGGAAGTGGGAGAGAAAAAAAAAGTGGGATTTAACAGCGAAAGGTACTCTGGAGAGCACAGGGTGTCTAACTGATTGGCTTAGGTATGGTTCTCTGTCACATCTTCAGGAATTTTTTTAAGCTTTAACCTTTGTAAGAACACACGAGGAGTACCAGGAGCATGTACAGGTGTTTTCAACAAACCCACTAAATTAGTCTGCATGGGGCAGGATCTTTATGTCCTCTGGAAGAGGCTGTGGTTCATCACCAGGTCAGAAATACTCTCATCCAGGAGCTACAGGGCTCCTGTGGGGCAGCTTGCTCTGCATGCATAGCCTTCCCAGCTAGATGTGCTTACAGGAATCAGGTTTCTACCCAGGCAAACAGCAAAACTTCCAAATCCGAGTGCTCTGACTGATAAAGGAGGTGCTCCATGCCACATTTCTTCTTTTTCTTACTTTCTCTTTCCCTCAGAAATACCCAAAGCTTGAACTCCAGGTCTGCAGGGAGCAGAGAGCCAGCACAGCCACTCTGCTACCCGGTACAGGATGTGTCCTTAATGGATTCAGACTCCAAGTTTTTCTGTCACATCGATGATGTCAAGCTGGAGTTGGGGACCAAAGTATTTCATCTCACCTATCCTGATTTATTATGTACTAAATGACAATGGTGTTTTTTACATCAATCTCACTAAACTCCTTCCCTCCCTCCTTGCAATTCAGTGCTACCAGAGACAGATTTACCCCTGACTTACAGTGCTTTAAATGTTAAAAATACTATTTTTAAAGATTCAAACCCTCATTTGACACCATATTCATAGTGGGCATGAAGGCAGCACTAGTGAAGAGCAATTAAAGTCTCAGGGTTTGGGTTTTTTTGTCTCATCCCACAGGTTTTCTCACTTTTACTCTTCAGATTCTCTCCCCCATCCAGCTGGTGGGGTGGGAGTGTGTGGTTTTGTGATGGTTCGCTGCCAGCTGGGGTTAAACTACAATACATGTATAAAACCAGAACTGCAGTGGATTTAAATGGGAATTCCAGGGGACCAAAACCAGTCGCTCGAGTTTCAGAACACATTTTACTCTCCTCCCTTTGTAATTGGAAGACTAATAAGAAAATTAATTAAAAAATCAAAGCTCTGCTATACTGAGTGTATGTACATAACACACAGTTCTTACCACAAAGCTGTGTTTGTGCGCAGATTTTAAATAGGTGCAGAGCCTACTGTAGAAACAACAAAGCAGATTTGATAGTCACAGCCTTCTCCGCGTGCACATAAATAAAACCTTACTCTGTCTCCTCCAGCGCAATGACTGATTCAGAGAACTGAGGGAAAGCCTGTTTTCCTCTGCCCACTGTCCTCTGTTCAGCAGCACTCTCTGAGAGAGGCAGCCGAAGCTGTTAGTGGGGAGAAGGGAACTTGGCAAATCTTATTTTCTCGAGTTACGATAGGAACACCGCATGAATTACATTCAAAGACCACGAGCCGTCAGCAGACCGACTTCTGAGGCTCTGCTGTTCATCGAGCTAATGAAGCGATAAACAAGCATTGTCATGGCCTCTTAGCCCACCCACGGTGACTCCCTGCTGTGCAGCTCAGCCAGTCTCAGGTAGTTCGATGGCAGAAAAGCCGGGGAAGTCTTTATTGTTCTCAGATTATTTCATGTCCCACACACAGAGGCTTCTCTGCCGCTCCACCGATCTTCCTGTGAGTGGCTGTTTGTGCTGGCGGCTCCTGACCGTCTCAAAACAGGGGAAAAACAAGTGAAGAATAATGCATCAAGAAAAAGCCAGCACCAGTGAAGACCCTGCTGAGGCAGTCCGTGTATGGCTCACTCCTTGCTTTGTCCACTTACAGACCCTCAGAAACACGGGAGGGCTCCAGGTCGATGGTGGGAGTGAGTGACCTCGTGGGGCTGGTTTAACTACCTCCAAAAAAGGCCTTTCCAGAGTCACAGGGACCTGGAGCTGCACAAGGAGAGGAGTTAGTTGGTGCCAGAGCCACACTGAGCTGCACATAAGCAGCTCCAATGCCTGTAGCAGTCGCCACGGGGTCCAGCCCTTCTCAGAGCCAGCACAAAGGAAATTTACGGTCATAAAGGCCTTCTTCCTCCCTTGTTATTTGGCTAGCTTGGTTTCTCAGGCAGTTTTTGTATAATTTTTAACTACTTCCAAACCTTCTTCCATACAGAAATGTAACGACTTCTACCTCCTTCTCTCATATCCCATAGATTTATCTGGCACTGCAAATAAATAGAAGTGATGTGGTCCAGCTATTGTTTGAAGAAAATACAACAACATCCTTATCTTATGCCTGGAGCAGCAAGAATAGAATGCTAATATTCCCTTTCTTGTGACTTTCAAAG
This sequence comes from Corvus kubaryi, assembly GCF_017639235.1. NCBI lineage: Eukaryota > Metazoa > Chordata > Aves > Passeriformes > Corvidae > Corvus > Corvus kubaryi. The sequence continues at coordinate 5,542,338 of NW_024581095.1, read as the reverse complement.
TAGTAAGAGCTTTTAGGAGGTAGCCAGGTAAGGTCAAATCTTGGTTTACGCTTCAGGTGTTAAGTGTAAGGAAACGTTATGTTTGGTGGCAGAACAAAACTGCTCTGGGGAAAAATCATTCCTGAAAATTCTAACCTTTGTTTTAAAGAAAAATGTGATGAATAGATGCATCTAATTCACCATCCTGCATGGAGACAGATTAAATGCAACTTCTACTTGTATTATTCTGTGATTGCCCAAATTGGTCCATTACTGTTTTAGGGGCCCAAAGAATTTCTTCCTCCTTCAACTTCTTGCCATTGTTTCCTTTGGGTCTTCTGTCTGTGACATTTCTTTTTGGCCTAAAATGCGCTAAGAATGTTAACTTTGATGATACTGTTTTTCCCCTCTAGCACCACCATCTGTGCCAGGGCCTCACCACCCACAGAGGGAAGAATTTTCTTCCCAACACCTAATCTAACTAACTGCTCTCTGTCAGTATGAAGCCATTCCCCTTGTCCTGTCACTCTAGGTCCTTTTAAATTGTCTCTCTCCATCTTTCTTGTCGGCTCCTTCAGGTATTGGAATTGAAATTAGGTCTTCCCAGAGCCTTCTCCTCTCCAGGCTGAACAATCCCAATTCTCTCAGCCTTTTTTTGTAGCAGATGTGCCCCATCCCTCTGATCACTTTGGTGGCCGTCCTGTGAATTTACATCCACAACAGCGCTGAAGGAACCCACAAAACTCTGGAAATATTTCTTGATGGTGACACTTCCCCTGCACTTGCAGTTTTGAAAGAAAACATCGAAAGATGTGTGGTTGAATCTTCCCACACAATCCAGACCTGGAATTAAGATGTGGGCCCACAACTTCAGAAATCAATGTAACCAGCCACCCCAATACACCACAGAGGGTTTCAGTGTTACTGGTACCCTGAGTGTCTGACCACAGGCACTACTTCTGACCCAGCTGCCTCCCAGGCCAAGAGATGAAAAATCCCTTTGGATTTTAGTATTTTATTTCTAAACTGTTTGGGGAAACCCTTGTTTCATGGGCTCATGGTCATGGTCAGTGTCCTCGCCTCTGGTCAGCCTGAGGTGTGGCAGTCTGACCACGCATGATTTTCCTTCCTCTTCTTCCAACTGGTTTCAAATTGAAATTACCAGCCTGTGGGTGTTAATTGGAAAAATCAAGACATCAGGTACCTGGAAGACACCAAGAATGTTCAAACCACAGCCAAGGCCCAGTCTGGTACCAGTTGATGCATTCCCAGGAGATCTCTGGATGGAGCTGGGAAGACTGGAGGAATGCTTCTACATCCTCTTGCCCTGGATTTGTGCAGTGCTGCCAATGGGGAAGGCACAGCCACAGTGGGAGAGGACTCACAGAGGCAGAGATGGCTTTAGAGAGGCATCCTTTGCCACCTTCACTGGCAGGGGGCAAAATCTCCCCACAGTGATGTATTTCCACACTGGTAGTGGGCTCCTGTCACTGTGTCCATGCCAAAAGCACTGCATTTTAATTCCAGCACAATGCTCAGAGCTGCCAGAAAACCACTACGCTGCACTTCAGCCCAGTGGCTGCATCTCTGCCAAATGCCATCACCATGAAATTACTATCCCTTTCCAACACCAGAGCACTGGAAAAAAAACCCCTTCCTAAGATTGGATTAGTGAGCTGTGATGTAAAGCAAAGGTGCCTCACAGGACATCCAACCTCACGATGCCCAGAGAAGGGAGTGGAGCTGGGAAGGGTCTGGAGCACCAGGAGTGGCTGAGGGAGCTGGGAAAGGGGCTCAGCCTGGAGAAAAGGAGGCTCAGGGGGGACCCTGTGGCTCTGCACAACTCCCTGACAGGAAGGGGCAGCCGGGGGGGGTTGGGCTCTGCTTGTAAGTCCAACTGGACTGTCCAGTGCAGGGACACCTGGAGCAGGTGACACAGGAACATGTCCAGATGTGGTTTGAATGTCTTCAGAGAGGCAGCTGTCCACAAAAGTTTGGAAAAAGATGGCATTATAGATGTATAATATGTCAGAGGATCTCCTAGGCAACTTCCAGACTTGGTCACTTAGGGCACAAGCATTTCAAGCACTGAGCACAGGTAAGTTGTTTTGCACAGTATTTTCTTGCACAGCCTACTATCACTGTTTCCTGCGTTTAATGGTTGTCCACGAGCACAATTTTGACAGCTTTTTCTGTGCTACAATTATTATCTTTAGGTCTCTTCTTTCACCTCTAAACAATTTCCTGCACTTAAGCACCATTATTCCTTCAGTTGCACAATTATGTCACCCCCTTAAAACCCATGCTGTATTTGAGCATGAAAAATACACTGCTGGATGCATCCATTCTTTTATTTTATTTCCTTTTAAACCAAAAATAACAAATAATGAAAGGAATAAACGCCCACAAAGCCTCGGTATTGTCCTGTTACACAGCAGTCACAGAGACACCAGATCAAAAGTAGCTTCTCCAACAAAAACGCCGGAGAAGGTTAAAAGGAATGTCGGTGGGTGAGCTGTTCAGTGCCCCGCCACCCTCGCTGGAAAAGTTGAGGCGGAACTTCTGGTGCCAAGTTGGTGTCACTGGGCACCACCAAGAGCAATTGGGAGGTATCTACAGGGATTGCAGGCATTTATAGGAGTTGAAGCGATGCCCTCTCAGGGCGAACAGACCCGCGCAACCCCCTCCACCCATCCCCGCCCCGCGGTGCGGCCGGGACTCGAACCCGCGGTCGAGGGGACGCGGCGGGCGCGCAGGCGCGCGCAGGCCCGGTGCGCGCGGGGCGGGGCGGCGCGGGCCCTTATCCCGCGGGAGCGGCGGGGCCGGGAGCGCATCGCCGCACCCGCGTCCCGCCGGCCCTGCCGCCGCGCCCTGCTCGCCGACATGGACGAGGAGAGGGTGAGTCCCCGCGGGGCAGGGCCTGCGGGCCGCCCGGGAGCCCGGCGGGGCTTTTTCCCGGCGCTCGGCCTGGGAAGAGGGGCTGTGCGGGAGGGAGGGCAGCGGCGCGGGGGAGGGATGCTGGCGGAGTTCTGGGGGGACCCCGAGTCCGCTTCCCTCCTGGATGTGTCTCTCTCTCTTTCTGGGGACATTCCAACCCCACCTGGCCGCGTTCCTGTGCCACCTGCTCCAGGTGAGCCTGCTTTGCCAGGGGGGTTGGACTGGGTGATGCCTGGAGGTTCCTTCCAGCCCTGCGTATTCCACGGTTCTGGAATGAAGTGCTCCAGCGGTTGAGGAGCTCTTTCACGCTGCGCATTCCTGTCATAAGTAATTATGGTGCGTGCATAAGCCCTTCTGTTTACTGTTGATGTAATCTTGTGTTGAAGGGAGCTAATGCATAAAAGGGTTTTGTAGGCGATTTTTTTTGTTGTTTTCTTCTTCTTTTTAAAAAATTTTATTTATTTATTTTTTTAATTCCCTCCTTCCCTTGCTTGCCATCAGACCCCTCGGGGAACTCATTGAAGAGCAGAGATGTGCCCACCCAAGCGTTGGGGCTTTCTAGGGCAGATACCCCCTCCCTGTAAAAAGTTGTGACTCAGCCTCTTGACTTCCAGTCCATCAGTGCAAGAGGGCTCTTACTGTGTTCTGTGGACCCTGCGCTTTCCTCAACTTAGGAACGTGTGGGGCCTGAGTAACTTAGTGCTGGATAATGGATTGAAATTTACAGATCAGTGTAATTTTGTCGTGCTAAAGTCGAGCCTCATCCTCAGCGCTGTAGGAGTTAGTGGGAAATCACTGAGGAAATTAACTCTATCCCAGCCACAAAAGAACCTGGTGTGAGTTCACAGCTGGCAGCCCAAGGCTTCAGCAAATCCAGCTCCTGATCCGAAGCAAGCAACACTCTAAATCACAAAATACTGTAACTCTACGTAACTCATTTTACATAAAACTTATTTATGCTAAGCAGCTAGTATCTCTGGAGGTGTGCTTTGGAAGGTGGGATGTGGAATGTCATAAAAAGTGTGCTTCTGGTAGAAACTCTGTGAGTTTGGGTCTGTCTGCCTTTGCCTGCTCTGTGTGAAATTTGTCCCTCTGGGGGAGGGCTGCCCCTGTTGTGGGTGCTCTAGGTAGATGTTTCTGAGTGGGGTCACGGATCATATTTGAATTCCAGAGGTTCTGAATACAGCAGTAAAACTGCAGTGGATCTCGTATTTTACAGTGCTTTCTCTACCAAGGATTAACTTGCTAATGTCACCTGTTCTGTACGAAGTTCTCCTTCAAACTCTGGCAACTTCCCTGTGTTGACAAGTGCAGGAGATTAAATTGATGGGGGCTAAGTAAGCATGTCCTCCTTGAAATTTGATCTGGATATGAAGGTTATAATGTCGCATGATTTTGTCCTGGGCCCAGCACTGCTTCAGGAACTCTTCTGCTTGCAGTCAGCTCCTGAGCCTTCAGTATGATCTTGAGCAAGTTCATAACTCGCTTCTTATACAGAACTGCTGTGATTGTTTAATTTATCAAAATTTAGTTTTTATGAGGTGCCTGTCTGCTTCAAGAGGTGCCATGTCGTGTTAGTTACTCACTATTCAAAGGAGGGTGTTTTGTTTTTATCCACCCGTCAAGACTACAAACGACATGTTGTAGGGCTTCCCATCCTTTTTCCTATCCTTTTTTACTCTTTATCCTCTGCTCATCCACACTCTTGCTTCACCAAAAGGAAAGAGCAGCATGAAGCTCACTGACAGCAGCAAAAATTACATCTGTGATAAACATTTCGTAATGCTTCGAAAATCCATTTGAAACTGACCTCACATAGAGGTCAGAGAGAAAGCTCAAAGAAAATTGCTTGTAATAGAATTCTGTGAAATACTGCATTTATCAGTGGGCAATAGAGTTAAATGTCTTTTAGTGCAGAAATGCCAAGGAACTGTGCTGGGCTTAGTGCTGTTGAAATTCTTCTGTAAATTAATGTAGAATGTAGGCCTCATCTGCTGCTTACCTTGGTAATTTTTCTAGAACTCTTTGTTCTGTGAAATTATACTGACTTCTCAGAAATTCCCCTTAAAGGAAGAAATGGCAACATCGCAGCATGTTTTTAATTTGGCATGTATGGTATGTCTGGAAGGAAATCTATGTTCTACATATCAGTATTAGAAGATTGTGTTGGAAAATAGAGTAAGGTAGTAGTTCCTAAAAGCTGCCTTCTTTGTTCTGGTGGTTTGTGCATTGGTGTTTTAGAAAAATTCTGTCTACTCTTGGTGGGTACTTTTAAAGGGCATTCAAACTCATTAAAATTTCACCAAACCTGGTTGAATTTCTTGACAGAGGAATTGGCAGCTTACTTAAAAAGAGCCATACCAACCCACATTTAGTCAGTTAAATGTAACTTCAGGTGAAAATCTTGTTTAACAGCTGGCTTCCAGTTGCTGCCCTGTGCTTGGCTGTGTAAAGGCCTTGTAAATGTTCTTCACGTGTAGCTGTTTTCCTTTATTCGTGATGTAGCTATAAAACCAAGCATCATTGTTCAGCACTACACGCAAGAACACTTTTCCCCCATGTGTTGCAGCTGAGTAAGCCCTAAGATCCGTGCTGAAAGAGGATTGTGAGTTTTCCGTGTTCATCCAAATTGACAGTTGCGCTCATAGGATCTAAGGCTTATCTCCAGGCTATCTGGCCTGTGAAAACAATTGCCTCTGGTCAGTAGTGAATGCACAAGCAGCTGGCTGGACAATGGCTATTCATCTGGCATTCTGATGTGTACAAAATTGCCTTCAAACATTCTCAGTTTTCACCAGACAGGAAAAGGTTCAGTAATGAAGTGGTCAAGGTTTTCTGTGCCTCTGTTTCTGAAAGAAGCCAAGGTCTTGTTTCTGTTCCCCCAGAGTCCAGAACTGAGTCATTGCTGTTTGACCTGTCACATCTGTATGTAACGCTATGTAACACCATCAACACCTGTGGTAAAAACATTAAAATTTGTTTTTTCTACTCGTGGTTTAACTTCCTGAGTATGACACTATTAAGCAGGAAGGGGACTGGAATACCCATAAACACTTCATTGCAGATTTGTTGTGAGCTGCCCGGGAGGGGGTCACAAGAAAGAGGAAGGGGCACAGCTTAGGACGAGTGGAGAAGTTCCTTAAATCTGATGTAGTGTTGAGGTTCACTGTGGGTGTTGTGAAAGGATAAAATATTTTTCTTGCTTTTTAGCAAACAAATGTGATCTAGGTAGTACATGGTTATTAAGAAATTGCTTCTGGGAGGGACTTCTGCAACATCCCTTTGGTGGTCTGGCTGTTTCCAAGGTGTGTTTATTATTTCTCTGTGCCGTGGTTTCCTAAATTTCATCAAGTTACAATGTTAGAATGAGCAATTGTAACTGTAGGTCAACTGATTAATAATATATTAATTAAGATAGTGTTTACCTGTCTTTTTAGAGTTACATTTGCTTCTAAAACTTGTCAGCCAGCCTGAATTAAATTACAGAACATTCTTAGTTAACTCCTCATCTTTTATTTTTGCGTAGATATGCTGATATGCTTTAATAATGTAACTTGACTTAATTTTATCTACCAAGCATTGATGTGTTTTTGTCAAATTCTTGGAATATGTGGCTGGCTGCTCAACCAAGTTAGACTTGGTGGTCCTATTTAATTTAAAATAAGTTTTGATGTACTTTAATAGTTTTGCTGGCTTGGTATGTGTTTTTTGTAAGCTGAATCTACTGCTGGAATGCATATCACTGACATAACCTTGATTCTCTTTCTCAGCTGTCAGTAAGCTTTCCTCTTTGAGATCACTTTTAATTTGAATATAGAAATTACTCACCCAAAATGTTTTCCCACTTGTAGAATAAGTTTACAAATTGCTTTTACAGATCTATTCTGTATATAGAATAAACTGTGAGTCTGGTTGTTTCACACTAGCTTCTTTTGACACGAGGAAATCTTACCTTTTCTTCTGGCTTTCCTTTTACCAGCTTTTAAAATTTTCTTTATTGGGTCTCTGTTTGACTGCACAAGCACCAGCTTTCTCATCTGGAGAAGCTTTGTGGTGCCAGTGGGTGTTTTGGTACAGGTGACTTGTGTAGAAAAACATGTGAAATGGTGGGGTATCTTAAGGCAGGTTCTTGATTTCTCTTAGACTAACACCTGGAGATCTTTAATTGGGTAGAATGCTTCCTAAAGCTTTAATACTCTTTCTCTGTACTGAGAAAATGCATTTCCTGATCCTGTCTAAACTGAATTTGCTGCAGCTGGAGTGTCTGTGATGAATTTTCATGTATGTTGAAATGGTGATGATTTTAAAAAACTGCAGGACGGTTTTAACATCTTCTCTCGCTTGTTTTTGTAATTCTAGGAGACTCTGCAAAGGATTGTCAGTACTCTAGTGAACAAAAATGATGAAATTCACAACTTCATTGACATGCTGAACCATACAATATCAAATGTTCAGGTATTTATGTTAAGTCTCATAGCTTGTATCTGAGAGAGGGCACCTTTGCACTTTCATTAGGCTCAAACTGGGTAGTGTCTAAAGGATGGGCTGTAAGAGTCAAGTTCAAAATACATCTTCATATTAGAAGTGGACAGAAAAACGTTTTATTTTTTAGGTCTCTCTCTAGATGGAAGGTGTGGTAGTCTTGCATTTTCTGTGAAAAGCTTTTGTAGAACTTCATTTGTGTGGGAGAGAGAATCTTCAATCTGATGCAAGATCTGAAACTCCCATTAGTGGGAAATAGTCTGGATTTTCAGACTTCTGCTCTGTTTGGCAGACTGAAAAATGATACTTGAGAGGAAATTCTTCACTCTTTCTCTTTTCAGCAGTTTCACATTGTTGGGCTCAAGTTTAGAGTTAGACCTAAATGTTAGAGCATCTGCATGGGTGAGGTTCATGTTCCCTTGGCTGGTCAGTCAGCCCAAAGTTATTTCATCCTAAAGCTGAGCCAGGTTGGCTGCAGAAATGGAAATTATCCAGCAGATCTTTAAACTGCCTTCTTGAGTGTAGTTTTTAGTATCAAATGAAATAATTTTATTTGGAACTGGGTAACTTCCTCTTCCCAAACATCTAGCAATCCATATACAATTGTGAGAGGGAAATCAAGGCTTTTGGCATGGAACAAAGTTGCCACGTGTGCTGGTTCTGTGGAATTTTGAGTATCGTGGAATTTTCACAGATCTCAGCATTCAGTGTCCTGATGTAGAGCCTGCTTAAGAGACTGTTCCATCTTTCCTAATTGCTTTTTACCTTTTTGATAAGATGAGAAGCAGTCACAAGGTAGCCAGTGGTCATGGCAAAATGTGTGGGGAATAATGTGACTTTCAACATCTTTGCATTGTTTCCAGTGTTAACAGCATCTTCAATTCTCATCTCAGGTAAACTCTTCTAATGCCATCAGCGAGCTGGATGAGGAGTTTGATGGTCTGTATTCTGTACTGCATGAGATGAAGGGGAGCATGGCGAACACTATTCAGCAAGAAGAGGCTCGTAAAATTCAAGCTCTGCAGGTAAATAAATAACTCCTTCTGAAAAATGTTGCAGCTACATAGAAGCATTTTTAAACTTCCTCTGTTCCTGTTATGCTATCCCCATTTGTTACACAGCAATATTGATTTTCAGGATTGTCTTGTGACAGTTCCAGAGCTGGTAAAGTCACTGCCTTTTTCAAGGCTGTTGTCACACTGTCATTCAGTGATGAAGTGCAGTCCTGTAAATAGAAATTGTAGTGCACATGAATGTAAGTGTTTATTTCTCTGCTTTCTGAAACCCTGATGCTGGGGGAAACAGGGCATTGAAATTAAATCTGGCTTTTAAGTTAGACTTCAGCTTTTTCCCCCTTGGAGTTGTGGGATGTGCCAAGTATCACTGTGCACTTGCCAAGCAGAGTGAAGTTAGGGCACTGTCAGAGGCCTTGGTTATATAAGGGAATAAGTTGTCACAGATGCATAAAAAATCCGTGTAGTTCCTGGGACTGGTGCTTCACAAACCACTGTTTTAATGGGAATACATCAAATTATTTTTTCTGTTTTTGCTCCAGGATCAGCTGAGCCAGTGCAGCCGTGCCCTGGAGAGCTCAGAAGAGCTGCTGGAACTTGCTGTCCAGTCGTTGGACATAAAGAACCCTGTGGAACTCTTAGAGGTAGAAAATATTGACTGGATGTGTGTGAGACAAGTGTTGGCATCTGTCTGAATTTGAAATGTCCTTTGCATTACTCTCCTGGACACTGCAAACTTACCAGGTGAACTTAGAGTGAGGACAGAGAGGTATCTAAAAATACAGTTATTGCTCTGCTGAAAAAGCCAAGTTAAGCACTGTAGTCCTGAATTTTTATGCAATTTCTGATAAAAGAAGTTGGGTTTTTTCCTTAGTTAGGGTGGGGGGAGGGAATACAAGGCCTTCTCCTAGACAATTGATAGGCAAACTTGCAGGGATGACCCCAGAAAGTGAGGGTGAAATGACTTGTATCTAACTGGAAGAATATACTTGTAAATTAAGGAAACAGTTCCACATATACAGTGAATCAGTACACTAATGCTTGCTGCAGTAATCCTGGTGGTAGCAGTGGGATCAGCCACGCCAAATCCAAGCCCAGCTTTTTTTTCTCTTTGCATTTTAATGGAAACAAGCACACAAATCAGTTTAAAAGAGCAAGGGGGAAAGCTGTCTTCCTGTGTCAGTTTTACCTTTTGGCTGCATGTTTGCGTGCTGTCATGCTTTCTGGGTGTCAGCTTTGATTTATTTGCTTTTAAGAGCAGCAATTCCTAAACACTATTTTTTTCTTTAGCTGGAGCTGTCCTTTCTGTCTTGTAGCAAAAAATTAAGCTAGCTCTTGAGTGCTATGCAAAATGCAGCTTTGACTTTCTTGGAAGTTGTTCTGTTTCAGATCTCTCTAATGCTTTTTTCCAATCAAATACACCAGGGAAAGCTGTCTGAACATTTGCTGGGGGGAAGCCTCTTCAGATTTGGAGTCTGAAGCTTAAGATACTGAATCCAATTCAATGAGCTCTAATATGTAGGATTTGATACTGGTATTGCACTTGTGCATTTGGGGATGACATTTTAAGGTAATACTGCCTTGGCTATTAGGCAGCTAATTCTATTACTCTGCTGCTAGGAATAGCAAGTGTTTGTGAAGGAGCATCTCCAGCCCTGACTCCTGTATTGGCACAGATTTTCTTTGGATGCTCCAGTAAATCAGTTCAGGAACAACTAGTATAAGATTATTTTTAGATTTTTTTTTCTATTTTTTTTTTGGTGGCTTTACTCTGAGTTGATTTACCTGGAAGTCAAAAGAACATGAGTGGAAGATTGCAGGAGGGTTCAGTGGTTAGGTAGGATGTGATCAGACACTGCTGAGCAGCTCCTCTGGAGTGGGCTGATCCTTCTCTGTCAGTAGCTTTGAAACAAACTAAAGTCAATGAAGTTAAGCTGGGTCTGTCTTACAGAAGATGTTGAGTCCTGGCTACCACATAGTTTACAAGACATGGAGATTAAACCCAAGGATTTTGTTGTGAAGTAGCTCTGTTTTATCTGCAGCTGTCATGTAGGAAAATCAGTCAATAGTTCCTGAAATGACTTTGTTTTGAGATAAAATAAAGCTACCTCTTAAGCTAAAATATTTCTAAGCAGTTGCTTTATTTATTCCTGCTTCCCACTTTAGGAATATACGATTGGTTTTGTAGCAGTGACAGCCTGATTTCCTATTTATTTTTTTCAGTGTGATTTGCATTTAGTGAAAAATTGGAAAGTTCTCCACTTTTGACTTCAGACTGGGAAGCTGCCTGATGATTCTTGTCTCTTTGAAAGGGAAAATAATTCAGCTGAATGAGCAGCTAGATCAAGGAGCAATGTTAAATCCAAGCCTGGATTCAACAGGCACAACCAAGCCCTCACTACTTCAACACTAACCTTTTGTCTTAGGTTTGCAGCTCCTTTTGGTGAAGGAGAGGGATTTTTGTTTTTCCACATGCTGGTTGATGTTTATCTTTTAGATGTCATCACTTCTGCATCTGTTTCAGTGTTATCATTTGAGAAGAGCTGCTTGCTGTCCTTTTTGAATGCTGCCATACAGAGAGAGTCTTTTGTTATACTTTTCCAACAATACTTCCTAACTTTCAGAGGAAAAGTTAGAATAAGTCGTATCTTTTCTTATTTATCAGGGCATGCATGCTGTGGTATGTAGTTCAGCAAGTCAGGCATGGTTACTTGACACTAATAACCACTTCTTAGTTTTAAAGAAAACACTATGTCAGTTAAATGTTTTTGACTTGGTTCCGTAGCTCTTTTAAAAAGCCACGGAGAGTAACTCTGATTGAGAGAAGTCTGGAAATACTAGGTCACACTCAAAGTTGAGTAATTTGGAATTGGTTCGGTGTAGTTCTGGAAACCAGGTTTTTTTCCCCAGATACTATGGTGTTGCTGTGCTAACCCATGCTATTAACATGCTTCATGGGACAGTTTATTTTGAGGAAAATCTTAAACTTTTTTTGAACTTCAACTCTGAGCAATGCAGCAGAGATTGTTCTTGGCCTTCTTGCATGTTACTGCCATTGATACTTGCATGGAAATACTAACTACTTTCTCTCTCTTCTCCCTGACATGCATCAAGGCTGCCAGACAGATCAAAGATAGGTACAGTACAAAATCTATCACTTTTATGTCTTTGGATTAATCTTATCCTTGAAAATGCATTTACTTTGAAAGGGCCATAGTCAGCTTTAATCAAATTAATTGACTCTTTCCTAAGTGTTAGTTATTACAACTTTTGAGGGGGAGCTAAAAACTTCTGTGCTGCTCGTGTAGTGTTTTTCTTGGCTTTTCATAACTTTAAATAAAAAGATGTTTTTGATGCAGGGAAGTAGAGCTCTGCATCAGCTGGTGCTGTAATTATTAGGTCTTCAAATATAAATGTATATCATTAATTATTATTGTTAATAAGCTTATTTGTTATTAATACCTCACGGCTGAAATTTAATGGTGTTTCAAGCTGACTCTGCCCCTTCAAGCTGTGGGAGAATTTTGTTGGTTTGGTTTTTTCCCAAGTGCTTAAAGACTTTTGCTAGCTAATTTTCCTTCAAAATGTAAAAAAATGTTGCTGTTGAAGTACTTCTGGTGACACTAGTGACCATGAAATTATTATTTCTGGTAGCTTTTCTTTGAACTATTGTTTAAAAAGCAAAACTTTGCTGTTTCAAAATCACTACTAAGGCCATTTTTCTTCACTTGGAAGAATGCTAACTCTATTCCAAGAGTATGACCTTCTGGTTCAGAAAACCTTCTATGATGTGCATAGTATTTTGAGAAGCAGCTCACAGGATGTTGTTGCTCTTGTGGACAAAATAGGTTGGCTTTCAATGTACAGGTTTTTCAGTGAAGGTCTGATTTACTAAATTCTCTGAACCTCTGTGTAAAATGGGTAATTGTTAGATTTTAAATTAATCTTTGCTTTTCCAAGGGTGAATATTTAGTATCCATAAGAGATCAGAGGGATAGCGGATAGTGTCAGTGATGGGACTCTTAATACTTTTTATCAGTAATAAGCATCCTCTTCTGGTTTCTCAAAATTCTCACCAAATCCTCTGTGGTTCTCTGTCCAAGACTGGTGTCTGAGCAGAAGTTAAAAAGATGTCTGAAGCTGACTGTTCCCTGGTGTTCTCTTGCTGCTAATCAGAGGATTATTCTTCCTTAAGGAGAGATTTACTCTACCCATCTGGCTGAACACTAATGTGCTAGGCAGCCCATACTGAATTTCAGAATGTGAGCTCTGTCTTGGGAGATCAATTGAATTGTCTTTCATGATGTTCAGCTCAGTCTCATAATTGTCTCCTATCCCAAAATTGCAAAGCTCATCACTCCTGACTTGCATATATCTTTATTATTAAACTTCACGTTTCCTCCACCTTCCCCATTACCAGATTTTTTGGTTTTTCAGTGTTCTTTGAGGTATCTGTGGTTAGTGCACAACCTCTCTTACATACTAGTGAAGTGCAGGAAGTGGCATGCCTTAGGTGTTCTAAAGGTGCCACATATCTCTGGGTGTAAAATGGATCCATGTCTTGGCAGTTGACTTTTGTGGTATATATATTACTTGGTAGTTGAGAATCTTTTTTTTTTTTTTTTTTTAAAGGAGGAGTTGAGACCTCTGTGCTGTCTGAATCAATGTTACTCAAAATCTGCTGCATGGCCTGGTGTCTTCATAGATAGATAATAATAGGAGAGCCTTTTTTTTTTTCTTTTGGTGGTGTAGTTGGAGAACAGAAATGACTTGAGGTTGTTCAGAATAAGTACTGAGCTAAGATTTCAAGAGTGGAAATGGGAGCTGTGCTTCACAGAATCCCAGGATGGGTCAGGCTGGAAGGGACAACAGTGACTCATCTGGTCCCACCTCCCTGCTCAAGCGAGGCCATCCCAGAGCACAGGGCACAGGATTGTGTCCAGAGGGTTCTGCAATATCCCCAGTGAGGGAGACTCCACAGCCTCTCCTGGCAATCTGCTCAGTGCTTGGTCCCTGCACAGGGAAGAAGTTCTTCCTCATGTTCAGAGGGAGTTTCCCAGGCATCAGTTCCTGCCCATTGCTCTGGTGCCATTGCTGGGCCCCACGGAGCAGAGCCTGGGCCCTGCTGGGGGCAGCCAGGGACACCCAGGGCTGAGGGCCCCTCTCAGCTGGGGCTCCTCTTGAGGCTGAACAGCCCCAGCTCCCTCAGCCTTTCCTCAGCAGGGAGATGCTCCAGGCCCTTCCTCAGCTCCACAGCCTCTGCTGGCTCCGCTCCAGGAGCTCCGTGTCCCTCCTGTGCTGAGGAGCCAGAGCTGGACACAGCGCTCCAGAGCTGCCTCCCAGGGCTGGGCAGAGGGGCAGGATCCCTCCCTGACCTGCTGGCAATGCCCTTCTGAGTGCACCCCAGGATCCCATTGGCCTCCTTGTGCCCAGGACACTCTGCTGGCTCGGGGACAGCTGTTTGTCCCCCAGGACCTCCAGGTCCTTCTCTGCAGAGCCGTGTTCCAGCAGATCACCCCGGCCTGTGCTGCTGCTTGGGGTTATTTCTGCCCAGGTGCAGGACCCTGCATTTGCCTTTGTTGAATGGAAGTTCTGGTCTGGTACTTGCATGTTCTAATCTGCAGCTTGAAAACAAACTCTTCATCCCCTGATAAGGTCATAGATAGATATAAAATCGGCATAGTCAGGTTGTTAATTGCTGTTTAGGAGTGCCTAAACATGATCCTGAGTCTGCACTACTTCAGACTTTTCATACTTGCTGAATTTATGTCAAGTGATACGAACTTTGTTTTGTTTCTTATCCATGTTTTTTGTCACTAGTATAAAGTCTTAAACTTTTCTTTAGCCACCTCGTTAGTATTTATTTGCTTAGTAATATGGAACAGCTGGTAGCTCACACCATTATTCTGAGACAGTCACATTAGCAAAACTTTCTATTTTGAGTGTGCTGAATGACAAACAATTATGTGTTAGAAAAATGTTCTGATCTTTGATCGGTAGTTTGACGTCAGTGATACAGATTGTCCGACTGCTGTTTTGGAAAATGGGATACAGGACTTGACAATGTAAAATACATTTTGCTAATGCTGCTTTCTTGGCTTTAGTGTCACAGTGGCTTCAGCATTCCGCCTCTCTCTGAAACCAAAAGTCAGTGACAGTATGACTCATATGATGGTGGACTTCGCTTTGGAAAAGCGCATGCTCCAAGCTGTGAAGTTTTTGCCAGGTAAAATCCATACCCAGTGAGTTTAATTTGTTGCTATGTGAACAACTTGCTGTATTTAAACCAACCAAAGGACAGCCACACCTCTTGTGCCCTAATAAGCAAATTTTTCAGAGTACCTAAACTCATTCTTACTCATTGTATGTTAAATTGAGTACCTTGAGGGTGAGAGTTTTCTAGTTTTATTGAGTTACTTTCTACATAAGACAGCATTTTGAAAAATGCCATTGGTCTCAGAAATGAGAATGAATCTTCCAGACCATGTTTTTTCCTGAGTTGTCAATTCCTCTGTGCTCCATGAAGTCACCTGAGGTTTCTCAGGACTATCTCTGCCAGCTTGATGCTGAGTGACACCCCAGAGTCCTGCTCATGTGCTGGAGTGTTATGTGTGGAACTGTAAACTAATGCATTGCTTACAAGAGTGGTGAAATGATCTGAAATACAGGAGATGGACAGTCTATTAGTACAGTGATATTACCATACTACAAAACGTATATTAATCCATCTACTACTGCTTGACAGTAAACCTAGGTGCATTAGACCAGTGTGTATCTTTCATACCTTTTTATTCCTATTGGTTTCCTATTTAAAACACTTTGCCCTTGGCTGTTACTGAGAATATATTGACAAGAACACTGCTGGCAGGGGTGTAAAGTTGTTTCATCTCTAGGTCACAAATGCAAATCTGTTAAGGACTTGGCAGCATCAGTTTTCATTTCTGCCCTATGTGTTGCAGATACAATATGGGGTAGCAGGTGTAGTAAATGACCAGTGTTATTCCTAGTGGTCAGCTGGCAGTGTCCAGGCAGAAATTCACCTTCTAGTCTTGGACTCTGAGTGTCAATCATTGCCCTGCATTTCACAGCTAAGGGAACAGTGCACATGTTGGGATTGGGAGTGTAAAGATTTAACAGCAAGTTTGAACCAAATTTTGCATCTAGATAAAGGTATTATTTAGTATGACCCATCTTGTACATTTTTCCTTGTCAAATACGTAGGAATTTAAATTTGGCCTCTGACTTGTAAGCAGGAAAATTGACTGTCTGGGTATCAATCTTGCTTTTTCTACTGTAGTGCCAAGCGTCCAAATTACCCAGACACCAAAAGTTCAAACTGTTGCAGGCAAATTTGCACTGAGCAAATCTTCATACACAATGAAATACTAATGTCCTAGTGTGGGAAGTTGACAACAGGTTTGGTGTTGTGGTAGTTTGAATACTGCTTGCCAGAATTATGCTTAAGACTTGGTCACCCTGAGTAGGTGGAAGACTCTTTACCTGGTATCTTACACCATGATAAAAATAATTGGGGTAGTTAACTAAACTTAGAGACACATATGCTGAAATAATTGTCCTAATCTTAATTTTTCTTTGAAGGGATCTTCTCAAATTATTATTGGATGACTTTAAAGCTTGGTTCAAATGGATGTAATTAACACTTGAGACTTCTTTGTACTTCAACCCCCAGCAGGCACCACACAGGCAGGATAGGGAAGAGAATAAGAAGGGTAAAAGTGAGAAAAATTGTGGATTGAGATAAACACAGTTTAAGAGGTAAAGTAAAAGCTGTGTAAGTGACTTAATTTGCTGCTTACCATGGGCAGGCAGCTGTTCATCCATCCCCAGGAAAGCTCCATTCCCTATAGCAGAGGGTTTGGAAGACAAGATGCTGTCACTCCAAATATCTCCCCCCTCCCTTCCTTCCCCCCACTATTTTATACTCTGAGCATGACATCCTATGGTCTGGAATATCCTTGGGCCAGTTGGGGTCAGCTGGCCTGACCATCAAGCATTTAAAACCTGTACCCCCAGTTTCAGTATAAGTTCCTTCTTGGCTTAAACTGCAGGGATGTGTGAGGGCAAAAGGGTTTGTTTTAGTAGTGCTGGGTTAAAATATTGGAACAGATCACAAAGATAAAGTGTGAAGGTAGTGTTCATAAAGCAAATTAGGCTTTCTGCTTCTGGTGGACCTGCTGTAGCTAGGAGGGGTTTGTGTCTAGATAGAGAAATTACACATCTCTAAGTGACTCAGCTGTAGGTAATGTGAAGCTGATTGTCATCAGTCATTGTGGAGGGGACTTGTGGTGAATAATCTGTTCTGGAAAAAGTTGTTTCAACTTTATCAAGGCGACCTGTGTGAAGTTAGGACTTCGTCATGGGGACCTCTGTAGAACAGCACAGTTAAGGGTTTGAGTGTTCAGAAAAGAGATGGCTTTTGACAGACAAAATCTGTAGGCCTATCAGTTCCACAGATGCATCAGTATTCTACTTTTTTGATGTTCCTGCTTGATACATTGACTTGCAGGCCACCTTTATATCTATTTCAAGCTATTGTCAATGCTGAAACAAAGGAAAAGGGTGTTGCAGACCTGGCCTCCAAAAAATGAAAACAGTAAAACCTCTTTTTCAGTTCCTGCAGAAGTCTTCCTTGCATGTCCTTTAGGCACTGCAAATAGTACGTATATGCCTTCTTTTTCAAAACTTTTTTCCAGAGACCTAAGTGCTCTTTGATTTCACAGAAATAGAATTCTGTTGTCTGTAAACAAAACTTCAGTCTTTAGTGGGCTTTAGGAATTGTTTCCCCTCCTTTCAAGACAAAGGGATGAAAAAGTAAGAAAACTGGGTAACTGAAGAGAAGCTAGTGGAAAATATTAGTGTCTGTAGTGATGGAAATAAATGTAAGTGATGTTGTGTGAGGGGTGCAGCTGAACTTGCCTTCCAAAGACTTAGAAACAGAAGTTTGCTTCCTAATGTTCTTCCTGTGTGGTATTTATTCCAAATGTAGGTTCACAATTGTAAATCTGCTCTACTTGAGCCTTCTCTTCGTTAAACTGACCTGTGTGCTTGTCTTGCTGCAGTCCCTAAAGCTCCAGAGATAGATGTAGCAGCATGTCTGGTTGCTGACAACTGCATCACAGTATCGTGGAGAATGCCTGAGGAGGACAGCAGAATTGATCATTTTGTGCTGGAATATAGGAAAACCAACTTTGATGGGCTCCCTCGACTAAAAGGTGAACAGCACTGGGAGCTGGTCGACTACATTAAAGCTACTCAATACACATTATCAGGTAAAGGGTTTTTATACTTCAAACCCAAACATACTGATGTAACTTTTTATGCTTGGAAGTATAGCAAAATGCCCCTTTTTCTGCATGTAATGAAGCTGCCATTATATCACATTAGTCTTGGGTGCTTTGTACAATAACAGTTCTGTCTTTCGTTTTGACTTGAATGTTTTGCAAAACATTGTGTGCTAAATAAATTTCACACAGGTATTCAAGCATGATTTTTGAAAACTGAGATAAATGCAAGACTGCTGCATGGGGTAGATCTTAGTCTTGTAGGAGTTGTCAGTAATCAACATGATTTCAAGTTTCTAAACATTCACTTTGTAGGTCTGAAATTTGATACAAAATACGTGAACCTTAGAGTACAAGCTTGCAACAAAGCTGTGGCAGGTGAATACTCCGACCCTGTGACTCTGGAAACCAAAGGTAAAATTTTAAAAACTCTTAAACCTTATCTGTGGTGAAAACCCTGCGCTTGAACTCCTCTGCCTTTGTATATGAACCTGTATGTTCAGTCTGCTGAAACACTTCCTAAGTGGAAAGGAAAACAACTGTAAAGGATTAAGAAGCTTATTGGCACAAAGCTGCCCTTTTGGCATTCAGACCCTGAAAAAATGGGGCAGTTAATGTCACTTTCTCCAAAAGCTTGGTGTTGGTTGCTCTGAACTTTGGAGTGACAGTCCCATGTGCTGCTGCATGATGCCAGCATACAGCGCGAAGAAGGATGAATGTTGTGGATGACTCTCAGGGCATCTAAACAGTTGGTGTGATTTTCCTGTTATTAGTGACAGACACAGCTTTCTCTAACTAGAAGTTGCTCGAAAGGGTTTTCTTGACTTTGTAGCTGCAATTTCTAAAAATTTCTTAAAAATACTTAAAATTGTCAATACTTAAAAAGTTGGCAGCCTCAAATTGCTGAAGGTGAATGGTCATCATGTTAGAAATCAGCTGATCTGGGAATTGTTAAGTTGGCTTCCTAACATCATTTCGTAAATAAATTGAAAGAGAAATTTCTTGGAAGGAATGTTTTGTGACAGAACAGAAATCTTTACTATTAAGGTAAGAGAGTGATCCTGAGGCTTGATTTACAGCCAGGTCTGGTGTAAAGGGCAAAATCAGTTGACTGGTATCAACTATATAAATTTATATAAGTATAAATTCTGTTCCTTTTGAATGTTACTTCATAAGAATAAAGCTATATACAATTTGAATGAGCTGAGGGGCATTCTGGTAACTTTTCTAGGATTATTTTAATACTCTTAAGGAACAATTATTATCAGAGACATAGTACCCATTTAGTAGTCACATACTTCCCTACTCCAGTGCCAGAAAAGTAATTCTGATTTTGATTGTTTGGGCAGTTACCAAGCTTCCCATATTGTTTTCATTATTCCTGGGTGAACACTTAATTCACTTTCCTTAATAATCAACCGGTAGAAAATCAGTTTCCTTGTCCATGGGCTTAAACCGACTGTTGTTTACACTTGTGCATTTTTGAGCTCCGAACTCTTTAAAATAAATCTCAAGTATATGTTCTTTCAGGGTCAGACTGTAATATCTGATGGTATTAGGACATTTATAGAACAGTCTGTAAATACATTTAGGAAATTCAGCCTGTTGTATTAGCTTTTTGATTGCAACCGTGAGACTGAAAAGATGATGTTTCCATTGTGTTCAGTAAAACTCTGCTACAATTTTACTACTGCTTGTATCATTTTCTGTGAACAGCCACCACTGGGAGAGAACATTGTACCATTTCACTGTTTTCTATTTTGTCTTGACCAGCATTTGTGTTCAGTTTGGACAGTACTACTTCTCACCTGAACCTGAAAGTTGAAGACACCTATGTTGAATGGGATCCTACTGGAGGCAAAGGCCAAGAAAAAATAAAAGGGAAGGAAAATAAAAACAGGTAAGAACTGTTTTGTTAGTATATGGGATATCTCATCTGGCAATTAAAGGAAGAGGGCAGGAGGGAATTAAACTACTTGAGGAGGGTGGGACATGGAAAGAATTTTCATTCAGAAATGTTTCTCTGGAAGAAATTTTAATTTTTTAATTTTCCTTCCTCTGTCCCACAGATGTAGAGGCTAGAATTGTGTCAAAATTGTTAAATAATACCTACTTATTTTAAAAATGCATTTGTTAGGGTATCATTCAGTGTGGTGAGCTAAAGTGTAGGTGTGGTGGATTGACCTTGGCTACCCACCAGGTGCCCACCTGCCTGCTCTATGGTTTCTCCTTGTCCTGGTACCAAAACCTTGCTACGTAAGTCCAGGACAGTAGATAAGGTAAATGTGAACAGGCAGCTGATGTAATTCTGTGTTTATTAGTGTTGGAGGTTGGTTCTGGTGAATAGACAACATTTCTACTATAAAAAAAAAATAAGGAAAGAGCTGACTGACTGCCTTGTCCTTTTGAGAAAGAAAAGGTTAAATAAAATTGATATGGTATGTAGGTGATGTGTGAATGTATCTTAAACCCTCATTGGAAGGGAAAAGGTACTGATAAAACAGCCACAAAAGGTAGTGGATAATGAAACGTAATTATTGTGGAAGTGGTAGCTCTAAACATACTGTTTTCATCCAGGAAAAACACTTAACTTCAGCAGAGCTCTTGGTAGATTGTTAGATGTCTGCTCTTCTGAGTCACAGGATAAATACTGTTGGAAGAACATTTAACTTTGTCTACTCTGGCTGAGCCTTGAATATATCCAAGGATGAAGAATGTGTGGATGAAGAATGCGTTAACTTGCTAGCCCTCTATTCCAGGCCACTTTTATGGGAGGGGAGGAATATCCTGGTACCTGAGTGGAGTTCCCTGTGGTGCAGTGAGTCCCAGGTGCCTCTCAGCCATCAGTGTGACCTCCTCTGAGGAAAGGCTGGCTTGATCTTCCCTGCTCCCTTTCCTGTTGCCTTGTTAAAGACAGCAATTGGTTTTTTTCTTTCTCAGGCTGAGCAAAGCCAACTGTGTTTCTGTGCTTCACATCCTTAATTGTGGTGTTGGCTTTCCATGGGATGTGCTCTGGTATGTCAGGGTATAAATCCAAGGAAGCCAGACCTGGACACAGGAGGGCTTCAGGGTCAGTCTGACAGCTGCCAAAAGGAGAGGAGTCGTCACTTGCCTTGGGCTCCTGGTCACTGTGTTGTGGCTGCAGGCTGGATGTGGTTGACCACCTCTGCCACGAGGGTGCAGGGTGCTGTTGTCAGTTTCTTGCTTCCCAAACTCTCAGTGGCTTTTCTGCAGAGCTGTTCTTCCCTCAGGTGTCCCTCAGCCTGTCCTGCTGTGTGGATTTCCCTCACCTGGAGAGCTGTGAGCCTGTTGTTCAGCTGGATCTGTACAGAGCCTATGGCCCCACTCTCCAGTTTGTACCTCACCTCTTGGGCTTTGGGGGTACTCGGTGGGAGTGGGTCCACACAACTGGCTACTCCCTCAGCCACGAATTATTGGCTTTCCACATGCACACCTTGAGATAATTTATGAACAAATACATTCTCCATAGGCATATATTGCCAGAAGCATGACAGAATTCTGTTGGGATTTTAAAAATGGGGATAATTTGCTGTAGTAATGGAACAGCTCTTTAATGACGACTTATTTCTGTCGACAGTGGCCAGAATCCTCTGCTGAAGAGCAATAGAAGGTGATAATATGTCTTATTCCTAGGATCTAGCACCTAGTTTTGTTGGGAATCTCTGCTACTTTCCTTTGCTTGATGTCATGAGAAACAAATCTAATAGCCTTTATCAGTAACAGTGCACATGCACATTTAGAAGTTACTTTGCAGTTTATTTTGGATTCACAGAGATTATGTATATATTCTCCAGTGACTGGAAGAGAGTCTTTCTGGAAGGATTCATCCTAATGTGTATGAAACCTGATTAGAAATGGTTGGAAGGGCATAATATATTTTTAATAATTGTCCAAAGATCCCTGTTATATACAGACATATTAATGCTTTCTTAACCCTTTGGCATGTTTTTTACAAATACGGTAAAGATCTCCTTTCTGAGAACTTTAAAATAATTTTTTTGTTCTTATTTTTGAATCTGAAAACCTCTTTGTTTCTGAACTTGTGCTGTAGCTGTTACTAGACATCAGAGGGTAAGAAGTAAGTGTTATTACATGTTTGAAGAGGATGAAGCACAATGGCATGTGTTAAAAGCTTCATGGCCATTTGAATTGCAGAACCAATTGTTCAAATGAGAAATCCTGGTTTTTTGAGATGTAAAGTTAGGTAAAATATTCTCCTATTCCTTGTGTAGTTGTGCTTTTTTAGTGTCACATTTTTTCACTGTTTTTCACCTTTTTGAGAAATTACTTCTTCTATTTTTGCTCTCTTGTTCTCTCTTGTTGGTTTAGAAGTTGTGGGACCAAAAGAAATGCCCAGGATCCTAATTTCTTACAGGTTTTATTCCCCTGTATTCATCTATCAGGTGGATCTATCCCTGATTTGAAATCATGAGTAAAGAAAAGCTTACGTAAAAAGCAAAATGAGCTCTTGAAGCCATGCAGTGTCAGTAGTTCTACTACACAAAGTATAGCAATTTCTGCTAAACTTAGTTTTAAAACTAAGGAGCTACTCCTACTTGCTCAGCTCAGGGAATTTAATATTTTGGTCTCTCTCTGTAGCTGTCAGTAGAGAACTTCCCAAGTTCTTGGCTCAGCTTTCTTTGGTAGAAGGACATGGTTGCACATTTAACTTTGCATCTCAGACTGACCTTTTCTAGCAGGGGATTTAGATGAGCTTTGTTCTTGTAGGAGGCTTTTGTTTCTTCTTAAAAGCATCTGTGAGATGCCTGCATTAGAGGGGAAATTTGGAGCTGGCTCCATGGGAGGTGGGGAAAAAAAAATTGCAGTATAGTTACTTTAAACAGCATATGTGCAGTTTTTAAGGGTTGGAAACACATGATGGCAACAAAATTCTTAATTATCTCTAATTTATTAGACCAGAAGAAAGCCTTTCAATAATTTCTGATCTCCTTCCTTGACATTTCTTCTCCAGAAGAGAATACATCTTGCTTGGAATATGTTCTGTTTGCTGAAATGGATGAGAAAACAGGGACTAATTGCAGTGCTGTAGGCAACAATCCTAAACAATGAGACAAGGATATCTGGCCACTGAATTGTGGAAGAAATGTGTCAGTTACTGGCTAATAAGGACTGTGCTCTACTGAAAAATGGGCATGAAACTGACTTCCTGCTATGAAATTTGCTGCCTTCCATTGGAAGGGAGACTTAAGCACTGTGGAGGAAAAAAAAGCCTGAGCAACTGTTTTTTTTAAGCTTTTATGTCAAATAGTCAATGCAATTTTCTGAACTGATAAAGGCTATTAAATTTTGAGAGGACAAAGCACATGCAGTGGCCATTTACAGACTTGAACAAAATAAATGATACCAAGAAGCTTTTAATGCTTACTTAACCTTGAGAAAATTCTAGCGAAGTGCCTGCATTTTTTACTGTGATTCTGTAAATGGCCACATTGCTACGTTGCTTTCTGCATAACCCATTTTTACTGGGTCTAATAGAAAATTTTCAGCAGCGTTTGTTTGGAATGTGAGTGGATGATGTCTGATGCAGATGAAGCAGGATGGAATCTGCAGAGTGCCTCCCTCTGAAATGATGCTTTAATTCTTGGCTTTTTTTTTTTTTTTTTTTTTTTTTTTTTGTTCATGCTATCACTTGCTAACTTTTTCCTTTGGTAAGTAAACTGCAGCGTCCCCCATGTTCATAAAATCCAAAAGCACTTGATGTGGTTCACCTGCACAATATACACCTTACCCCCTTCATGTAGCTCTTGTGAGCAATTTGGAAGCATAGTTGTCTTCTATTGCATGCTAAATGGTGATGCTCAAGTAAACAGCTTTTTCATCAGTGATTTTTTTGCAGACTTCTGTAAATGGAATGAAACAAACTTGGTCATGAACTAGATTTTAGCATACTTATATATGGCAGCTTAGTATCACTTAGCTTTTGATTCCCATGTGACTTTATTTTCATGATGGTATTAGGCAAAAGGGACATTTCCTAACCTTTTCTGAAATGGTTTATGAGAATAATGAATGAATTGGAAAGAAAACAAGCTGAATTTCACTGTATTAATGGACATGAAAGTAGCAAGTAGCTTTACCAAATTGTAGCTGAAGAAGTTGGAGAGAAAACTCTTCTGTGGGTGGTATCTCTTCCAAAGCTAATGTGTGATATACTCCAGAGGATGAGAAACTGAAAATTACTTATCAAGTGTATTTCAGAGACTGCCATTGTACTTTTTTGGGGTTCTTGTCAATGAAATTAAACTGTAAACCGCACAGCTATTTCTGAGAAGTTAGAATTCTTTGCTACTGATTGCCTTTAAAATAGTAATCAGATGTGATTCTCTGTCTACTGCGGAATATTGCAGATAGTCTTCACTTGGCTTAGTGGTTAAATTATTGGTAATTCTTTCTGAGGGCCTAACCGAGGTAAAAAAAAAGCTTGAAAACCTCATTAGGTTAAAATTATTCTTTTATACAACTGATTGCTCATTAGAATATTCCCCATCCCAAAGTGTTTCATTCAAATCACGTGCCACACATCTGCTTTTTTTCCCCCCCTCTGTTTCCATTCTCAGCTGCCTCTGAACTTGTTTTGTACAACACTTTGTACGTTTTGTTTGTCTGTCACCTCTTCCCTCTCAGCCCCTGTGCATGCATGCTGTTAGAGGCATGAACTAATGTGTCATTTCAAGTGTTTGGGTATGTCTCTTGCACCTGATGGACTCGGGGACACCTGAGTGTGCGTTTCTGTCGCTGTGTCCAAGTTTTGAGTGGTTCATCTCTCCTTTAGAAGCAACACAGCGTCTCCGAAGAGATCCACTAACAGCCCAAGAGCCTCGGCGAGGGGCGGCCGGGATCGCTTTGCTGGTGAATCCTACACAGTGCTGGGTGAGTTGAACTTGTTTGCTCTGTTAGGAAAGGGCAGATCAGGCAAGAATTAGAGGGAAAGTTTGTGATTGTTCAAGGCTGTGTACTCAGCATTGTCCTGCCCAGAGCACTTTGCCCATATGACACCAGATTTTTGCATCTTCAACTCTGCTCTTTATTACGAAGCTCTTAGTGACTGACATTCATTGCTTTTAAGCATAAATTGGTGTTAAACATCTTGTGATGAACAAGGTAAATACAGTCTCATTATTCTGTTTTATATTTATATTCTATTGTACAATTTTCTTATTCCTTATAGTTCAGATTTTATCTCTTTGCCTTAAAATAAAGTAGAAAAGGCAGCACTGGTGCCTATTTGGAAGGCAGCACTGTAATGTACACTCAATTGTAATTAATTACACTCAGTTGTAATTAAATGTATCTCTCTTGGTAGGAGACACTGCTGTTGAAAGTGGACAGCATTACTGGGAAGTGAGAGCCCAGAAGGACTGCAAATCCTACAGCGTGGGAGTAACATACAGAAACCCGGGGAAGTTTGACCAGCTGGGAAAGACTAATTCCAGCTGGTGCATCCATATCAACAACTGGCTGCAAACCACATTCTCAGCAAAGCATAACAATAAAGCAAAGACTCTAGATATACCTGTCCCAGACAGAATAGGAGTATACTGTGACTTCGATGGAGGTAAATTACACCTTTAGGAGATATAGCAAAAAGAGTTAGCTACTATTTCTGTTGAGTTGGAGCAGTGCAAAGCTGAAGAGGTGCATTACTTCCAGACTGATCCAGTCTTGTATGGCAACACAGAGCCTAAGTGCTTGTCATGTCAAACGCACTGAGTTCATCTGTGTGACAGAGCTACTGAAATTCACTGAAAATAGTGAATTTTCACTCTTTTGGACTGCACTTAGTGCATCCTGGAAACAAATCAGGCTTTTTTTGTACAAGTTAGACAGCCAACAGCATCATAGCTTAAACTATGGTTAAGCTGAATTTCAAGTTGTTTTCTCTCTCTCTCTCTCTCAGGTCAGCTGTCATTTTATAACGCAAACTCAAAGGCGCTGTTACACACCTTCAGAACAAAGTTCACCCAACCATTGCTACCAGGCTTCATGGTCAGTATTTATAAAGTCTTACAGTTTCTAGCACTGAATTCAGATTTAATTTCTTTTTTTTTTTTTAAGAAGGAAACTGGAAGCACTTGGTTTGGCTGACTGGTAATTTTTGAAAGTGTTCAACTATTTTCCTTTGGATGTCATGTGGTGTTTACAGTAGAACCCCGGCAGGACTCTGCACTGGGATGTCTCAGCTATGTAAACAGAAATCATTAAATTTGTGTATGGGAAGTTAAGAGTACCTTGCAGTGGCTGATGAGCCTGCTGCATAATTGATCCAAACTGATGGAGTCCAGCATGCTCTGAGCCATCAGAGCAGGTGTCATGGGACAGAACAACACCAGAAGTTTCCCAGTGGAAAAAAGTCTCCAGGTTTCACAGCTTTAAAAGCTCAGTGGGAGTTTCTTGCCAGTCGGTTCAGTGCTCTCTTTTTTGTGGCTCTAAGCTAATTGGCAATAACTTTCAGCAGTGTTAAAGGCTCAAACCTTGCCCAAAATGCACAGGAGGAGGATTAGTTACTGAGTATTAGATTCTCTTTAATGATTTAAGTAATTTGTTTAGCTGAACTGGGAGGCCTCAGCTGTGTTGTAAGGTGCCATAAAGTGCATCATGCTTTGGGAGCAGGGTGTGTAGGCCTTGGATTTTAACAGGCCTAGATTTTTTTCATGGCTGTTTATTTGCCTTGCTGATTCTTTTCAGCATGGGGGGAAGAGAACAGCTTGAGAAATGCTGGGATACATGTGTTGGCCATCCTATAGCATAGCAAAGGCTGACTCATATAAATTCATTTCCCAAGTCATATGGGGAAACAGTAGCTTGCCAAAATTCAGGCTATCCCTCTGTACCTCACACAGCCAGCTCCTCACACGGAGTGACAGCAGCCTTATTAGCTGAACAGGACAAGTAAAAATGACAAACTACTTAATTACACCTCTCAAACTTACTTATAAACATGAAAATACAGCATTCTTTCATGTGTAGAGTAGAAGTCACTGGTACCTGTGCCTCTGGAGCTTCTCAAACACTTTTTGTTTGTAATATGTTTAGGCTAAAAAATTTTAGCATGACATGGCAGAAATAAGCACTGCTTTCAGGCACTGGAGCATAGTGAGAGTTGCTTTTCATTGTCACTCCACTTGCTGCTGGCACACTGGCCTTCAAAGAATTTTTCTAGTTAGGAGCAAGTGGTTTGAGTACTAGGTCTTGAAGCATAGTACTAGTTATGAAGCATAGCATGTGAAGCATTTTAGAATTTATGGACTAAAAAATTAGCATGTCTGTGATTGGAATGGTTTACAGAGTGCCGTGACAGAAGACAGGCAGCTGTGTTTGTGCTAGTTAATTGTGGGATGGGAGGAGAGACATGTTTGGTTCATAATGCAGATTTTTTTTTTCTTTCCCCCTCCAGATCTGGTGTGGTGGGCTCACAGTGAGTACTGGATTGCAGGTGCCAAGTGCCGTGAAAACTCTTCAGAAGAGTGAAAATGGATTGGGTGGTTCAACAAGCAGCCTGAACAATGTTGCCTAGTAATGTCTGTTCAACACTTCTGCTGCTGAATGTTTTTGTTTTTCTGTGTAGCTACTATTCACAGAAGCTTGTGAACATTGGATTTTGCTGGGTTTGCTACCTTCTGCTGTTTAGGGCCTGGGTGCTGATAGTGCAAAGATTTGGGACTAAAGTGTTAGGAACCAGTACTGGGAATCCAGGAAAATGTCAGAAAGCTGAACTGTTGCCTACTTTAAAAAAATCAAGAGCTGTAACTATGTACTTTTCTAATGCTGTATTCAAGCATTTTGTTATGGACTTGAATAATAGTTTTGTTACAAATACTATTTTTCTGTGAAGAATATAGCAAATACCAGTTTTTAGCTCTCCTAATGCAAATTACTTAACTATGTATTTTATTACTACTAGGCTTCCCATTAGAAGTTGTGATTTCTGAGATGCATTTTGAAAACAGACTGATTTGCTGGCCTAGCCTAGCCAAATATCACAGCAGTGTGGTTTCAGAAGGATATTATAAGAATGTGTAGGCCTGGTATGAAGAAACAGTAAGAGCAGGCTGTGATGATTCCCCCCCCCCCCTACAAAATCTTCCTATTTTCCATGGGTAACTCATTTTTAAAGTGGTGTATATTGAGATTAGCTCCAGCTTGTCACAATTACATCAATTACATTCTAATTACATTAGAAAATTAAATATGTATAGATGTTCCATTACCTTGACTCCTATCTGCAAGCCTAGTAAAACAGTAGTCAAATGATTCGTAGTAATGGGAGAGCTAAAAAAAGAAAAATCATGTTATATTCTTCGTGGAAAATCCCAGTTTGCCAGTGGGAATTACTTGGTTATTATAGACTTTTTTAATCTGCTTTCTTCCCTCTAATCAAGCCGAGGAGCATATAAGTAGTTTTCAGGTACACTCTTAAATCAGGTGTTTCCTAACTGAAGATTTGTTTTCTGGTATCACCTGAAAACTGTTATAAATTCATGGTCCATAATGATTTGGCTCATTTACTGCTGGGCCAGTATAATTTTTCCTTCCATGTATCCTTTAGCCCATAAAACCATTAACATCTAATGATGTCAAACCTCAGTATTACCAATGGCTCCTTTCTGTCCCTCACAATTTCTCAAGAGGAGGAGAAATTCCTTGAGACACCTTCTAATAAACTGGCTATGATGTTCAGTGGAAAGTTAACAAGGAAATGTAATTACCTGTTCTCGGAAGTGTTATTTTTCTTGAGGAATCATGAAGTTGACAGGTTGGCTGAGCCCTAAATGTTTATTTTGTATCTGGAACTTGAGCATCTCTTAATTATTTGCATTGTGAAGTTGTAATCTCTCTTTGCAGAGGAAAGTACAAAATAGTTCCCAGTTTAACTGTACCTTCTTCTGCCTGTTCTGTTGCTTGGGCTTTGGGACAAAGATACTCAGAAGTGACGTGGTTCTTGGTCAACAGTGTCTGCATCTGTTTCACACATTATCTGCAGATGTTATTGTTATGCAAATAATCTGTGTATAATCTTTTCTCTTTCCATTTTATTGCAATGGACACCTGACTAGGAGTTTTTTGGGGATAAACTGCTACAAACTCAGTTTTCAACCAGTTCTAGTCCAGGGCTGTGGTACACAGACACCAGGACAGACTGGCACCTCCTTGTCACCACCCATCCACTTGTCTTGATCTTGGGTGTTCAGCTGCAGTTCCTCTTCAAATTTCCCTTTGTGGAAAGAAAGGGGATGTTTACAACCAGCTAATGTGTAGTGAGAACCATGAGTATTTTCCAGCCCTCCACAAAAGCATTTTAATTATGAAGCTGTTTTTTTGTTTGTTTGTTTTTTTTTTTTAGCAAGTTGTAGTGTAATCTGCGAGGTGAATTTGATATGCACCAATGTAAAAATGTAATTTTTCTTTAACAGTTAGTTAGAGGAAAGCTTGGAAGTGTTTCATACTGTGACTTGTGACTTGCAAGTTTTGGTTTAACTGATGTCCTAGGTGAACTTTAACATGTGACTTTTTACCCTTAAAGGATGGGTTTGTTATATAATAGTTTGCACAGATGTCAAATTTTTGCTGCTAACATCTAGTCCAATTGTTTTTAGTAACTGGGGATATGAAGAATTGCCTTAAGCACTTTAGATATTTTTCTTTTTAGACTTTTTTCTTAACTAGTGTCTCTCCAGCACCCATCATCATAGGAAGATGAGTGACACCACACTGCTCCCAGTGTTGCTTTTCGTTGCAGTTGGTGCAGGGTTTGTGCCTGCAGCTGGGCAGGGATACCTGGAGCCTGTGGAGTTACCTTTTCCTTTGTGAATCCACTTTCAGGGATTTGGAGAGTGGTGGTTCCTTGGCAGTGGATTAGACTTTTTGAAGGTCTGTAGTTTTGCCCTGTAGTTCAATCTACCAGGCACGTGCTTATTTACTGTTAATTACTCTGGAGCTGATACTGCGTGGTGGCTAAAAAGGAGCTTTCTGTTCTATGACCAAAAGGAGATGCTGAATTTTTTTTTTTTTAAGTACTGACTGCTGGTATTCTGAAGTTACTTTGACTCTGAAAGCCTGAATTTTGAGGAACTAAAGGTTTTCCTTGAGGTTTTCATACATCAGATGAGCGTAGCTCCCATTGTCCTGTGGAAAACTATGAGGTGAACTGCAGCTAGGGATGTCAGTGTCAGACAGGATAATTAAAAAAACAAACCAACAAACCATCCGGGGATATAAATACTTCTGCAAATACCAAACAGCCAGGGCAGAAGTTCATTTCTTAGAAACACAGGAAAAACAGAGGCCAGTGTACAAATCTTGTTTCCTTACCCCTCCCACGTTTGAGATGGAGACGGGGGGAACCACCTTGGGAGTATGTTGGGCTTGTCCGTGTTTTTATTTTGAGGCCTGCGGGGTGTTGGATGGACGCTGACCGTGACTTGTGTTGGTGTCGTGCGCCAGCGTCGCTATTTTTTTGGGTGTCCTGTGGCAGCGGCAGCCCGGCCGTGGGTTTCCTTCGGAGCAGAGCCCGGTGCTCCCGCAGTTCCCGGTGATTCCGGCGGCCGAGCATCCCTGGGTCGCACCGCGGGGTCCCTGCCCGGAGCCCCCCGGCATGGAGTTGTGTGTGGGGGGGTGGGGGCCGCCCGCGTGTGACGCGATGTTTTGTACTAATACAGAAATTGCAACCCTGCGTGTCTCTCGGTGTGTAGTTTTACCTCCGCCTTGGTTTTGGGGGGATTTGAGGAGGTTTTGGGGGGGGGGGTCTCGGGGTGGGTGACGGAGAGCTCCGTATGGGGGGGATTTACGACAGCGGGGGGGGGGGCGTTTTACGCCGGCGGGCGGCGCTTTGCGGCGGCGCTTTCCGGCGTGAAGCCGCATCACGGTGAGGGCGGCCGGGCAGCGGCTCCCGGAGCGCCCGGGCGCTGATGCAGAAAATCAACAGGAACGTGGTCCTGGCGCTCCTGTCGCTGACTAGCCTGGTTTTCCTGCTCTTCCAGCTGTGCTATTACAAGTTCTACCTGTCGCAGAAGGTAAGAGAGGAAGCGCGCTGCCCCGCGTCTGGCTGGTTTCCCCGCCGAGCGCTGTATGGGCGTTTGTATGTATTCCGGAATTCTGCCTCTGCCGCCGGAATTCCCTGGAGCCGCTGGGAACGCCGGCAGGGTGGGCGGGGGAGCCCAGGCCGATGTCTGGTGTCACCGGTACAGTCGGGTTTGTGTTCCCAGCCTGGTATCCAAGTCACTGTGTCAGCCAGGGGCATCTGATTTTCTCCTGGAGGGAATGATGCGCCCGCCAGCTTGGAGCCGCCACGGCTTTTAACCCTCAACTCTCGTTGCTCGGTGATTTTTATTGACGCCGAAGTCGAACCGAGCGCTGTCTGAGGGCTCTGCCGAAGGAAGACAGCATCAGCTGACTGCAGGGTTTCCGACACTGGTGTTGCAGAGAGAAATCCCAACTTTTTCTTCAGTCGTCTTAGCGCTTTGTGACTCAGTGCTCTTAATGTGCCGGATGTCACAGACTAAATCCTGCTTTTATAGCTGGAATGCTGTTTGTTCCTCCTTTTATACCTGACCTGGAATGTTCAGGCAGACGATTTTCGGTAACAGCAAAAGAGGTGAATGTTACAGTAAATTAAATCCTCTGCTGGCTTCATAGTTTACAGTTGCAACCCCGACTCAACAAAGGAACTCCCTTTACTTTTACAGAAGAGCCGTGTAGGTTTCAAAGTGTCCTGACTTGGTTTTTGGCTTTTCTTTCCTTATTAAGTGCAGTCAATGTCAGTGACAGGTGCTGCTGCAGCCTTCGACTTCCTTCTCACCGTTTCTGATTGTTAAAACAACAACTGAGAAATTCTTTGTGCTTTTGAAAAGCCAGAAGCTGAGCCATGAGCTGCCTTGACTCTCACGTGAATATGCTGTCTTTAAAACTGAGTTGTCCAGGATTACACCTGGAAGGACTGAGGCATAGCCCTGCTGTCTTTGCCCCTGTGGTATTTGCCTGACAGGGTTTGTCATCCTCCTATTTTACATTTACTGGCACATTGACTTGGAAACCTGAGGCCTCACCATGCAATCCTTGCATATCTGGAGGTCCCTGGGGCTTGTGTTGTCCTTCTAAATATACTTAAGCCAGAGCAGTTGTTTATGATTTCACATTCAGTGCTGTAGCTGAGTGACCAGAGGCCTAACCCCAGCCATAACCATAAAGTGGATAAAGCCCCCTGAATGTCATGTTAAGAAAGCAAGGATTCACCCAAAATTTTGGGTTTCTTTCTCCCTTCTCCTCCCCTTCTTATTATTTTGGTTTTTTTTAATAGAATGGAGCAGCTTTTTCCAAAGTCAGAGGAAGCCAGTCAGGCCAAGACAGCACTCGATGGGTATGTACAGTGTCACGGGTTCATGCAGCTCTTCCACAAGTCTCTGAGAGAGAGAACTCGCTTGGAACTGCCAGTTCAGGGTCCAGTTCTCTTCACTCTTCCCTGGGCACTTTCTGCTTTGAAGACAAAGAGATACACTTTGTAACTTTGCTCGGTAAAGAGAGTATCAGAACATCAGTGTAAAGTAAACTTGAGAAACAGTTACAGCTTCATAACCTTTGCCAGTGCAGTGCTCAGTTGTGTTGTTAATGTTTCTGGAAGCAACACTTGTTCTTTCTGAGACAGAAGTGTTGATCCAGGGTTTTGTGTCTTTTCAGGCTGACTATGGGAAAGATTGGCTGGTTTGCCGTGCAGCTTCTTTGTTAGTCTGAAACGGTCCTGGGTCGC
Organism: Corvus kubaryi; assembly: GCF_017639235.1. Classification (NCBI taxonomy): domain Eukaryota; kingdom Metazoa; phylum Chordata; class Aves; order Passeriformes; family Corvidae; genus Corvus; species Corvus kubaryi. The sequence goes on along the minus strand of NW_024581095.1, from coordinate 5,509,843 downwards.
CCAGTCCTCCTTTGCCCACTCCAGGTGTTTAATCTGCTCACTGTTCTGTGTTGCCTGCTTGTGCTGGCTCGTAAAGCTCTTCCCAAGCAGGAAAAAGTCACATTTCATCATTTGCCAGCTTCTGCATTCCAGCCCTCATGACCAGTGCTGGGAGTGCCATTAGGTGCTGGAAATGGGATCTGTTTGTTGTGTCTTGCTTCCGGCTTGCGAGATTGAACGCCCACCCTGGGGAATCAGAAGCTCCGTTATCATATTTGTAGTTAGGGCTTGTTTGGAAACACTTTTGCAGAAGGCTTTTGTTAACTGATCTCCCAGTGGACAAACAGCACAGATGGTTAAGGAGAAGGATGTGCTGGGAGCTGGCTGCCTTTCCGATTGGATGCAATGTTGCTAATTAGCAGAATGGCCATTTAAAGGCCTGGTTTCTGCTGAGCAAGAGGGAAGGTGCTCTGGTTAAGAGCTGTCCCTGGAAATAATCCAAACTAGCTGCTCTGTGGACTGCTTGCTTGTGCCAGGAATGCCTTGCTATTCTTGGAGGTGACAGCCCTTGGAGGTGACACCCCTTGCAGCTGCCTACCAGGTGTGAGGTGTCATGCTCACAGGGGGCTTCCAGTCTGTGGGAAGAGTTCTTCTAAAGGTTTAACTTGCTCTTACGAGATCATTTGTGACAAAGGATGCTCCATGATCCTGCCAGGGACCTACTGCACTCCAGGCTTTCCTCAGAGTCCCTGCAGTGATGTGCCCAAAATAATAAATTTGAAGACATTTCTCATGATGACTTGGCATCAAGGTCATGTCTTTCTACCATTATTTATGTTTTTTGACTTATTTAAGTTTCAACTGAAAGCATCTGTTTTCTTAGAGTATTGATGGCTTGGGGAAGGGGAAGCAGGTACTTTTGCCTAGTTTTTTTTCCTGTTCATCAGTCTGGTGTGTCAGTTTTAGTCACAGAAGTAATACGAGCACATCCCTTACCTTTCAGCTCCATGTAGCTGAAATCACTGTGAGGGTGGCCTTGCTTCTGCCTGTACTACACAGGTAATGCTGCTGCCAAAACTCTGTTGTTGACCCACATCCTGCCCTCGTGTTTTCACATCTGTCTGAAGCCAGAGCTTTAAAATCATTAAATTTAAATTTTACAGTTGAATACATTTAAGTAGCAGGGTGACTGTGACTGCTGTAAGTGGCTTCTGTGTACCATGGATGTTTAAATGTGCTTGATTAATGTTCTGCACTGGACCAAGTTAATAGCTCCTTGCATCAGGCACAGAACCCTTTTGCTACAGCTTTTAACACCGTATGCAGTGTTGAGTGCCCTGGGTAGACCAGAATCCAAATTCTGTGAGGCACTTGATCCTGCCTTCTCACTCAGTCTCACAACTGTTCATGGAAGTGAAGTGTACACTCAGAGGATGTGTATTGGGAGATAAGATTTTCTTCTTTCAGTGGGCTGGGGTTTCTTTCTGTTAAAGAGTTTTAATGCAAAGATGTGTTTCTGTCCTCTGTCAAACAGCATGTGGTTAGGAAGTTCCTAGGATTAATATCCAGTCACAATATTCCAGTGTATTTGATCGATCCTTTGATTTTGGGACTGGTTGATAAAGACATTGAGCAGATCAGAAGCTCTCCTGATGGCCTCAGCCCGGAATGCAAGTACTTCTGTGCTCCAAGAGACTTCACTACGTTTGCACTGCTGGACAAAACATGGAAACATGAAGTAAGTGCTTGTCTTCACATTTGTGCTGTTCTTTGATGTTGTGACGTATTGCTTTCATGTTTGAATTCATGTGGTGGTAATATTTTAGGCAGAGGGATCTATGTTTTGAAGTAAAAGTTACCCATTTACTAGCCTGGATACAGTAAGAGTCATTTATAGCTAAAAGTTTTTAGAGGCTGTCTGCAATATTCAGAAAATCACTTGTAGTAAGAGTCCATGCCAAAAGGAAAGAAAGAAAGGAGGAAAGAAAGGAAGGAGGAGAACCTTGAGCCTACATGTAATGTAGGTGCAGCTGTTACAAATCTGGAGTTTGGGGACTTATGAAGAAGAAAATGCAGGTATTGATGTGACAAGTCTGGAAAAATTATCACAGTCTGCTGGTTTACATTTGTCCTGGGTTGCAGTGTATTCTATTACCATCCTCAGGAGCCGTTGAAACCAGGTGGGGCAGTGTTTCCTTGCCTCCTCCCCCCAGACTATCTTTCTGTTAATGGCCCATCATTGTCCTGCCGCCTGACTCAGAGATAACTCCCTCCGGACTATCTCCTGTTAATGAGCCTAATCAACACTTGGCCTCATGACTCGTTACCCCATTGTGAGATGCTCCACCCAGAGGGAGGAACCAAGCATCCCATCGTGGATATAATCTGAGGCTGAACACCAGAGACACCGGCTTCCCACTGGATTTCCAGAGGACAGGAGCTACACAGCCACCATTGGACTTCCTGAGGAAGAGCAGACTGTTT
>NW_024581095.1:5464047-5507370 GCF_017639235.1 Corvus kubaryi | reverse complement strand
TTATTCTGACTTAGTGCCTCCCACTGGTTTGTTTTCAAACTAGTACAACATTTCTTTTAGCACATCCTTGTACTTAATACCATTTCACTCAAGGTGTTGGTATCACTGCTGCTCTGTGGTATTAGGAGATTTTTTAATGCGTGTGTTAAAAATAGAGGTGTAGCGCATGATGAAGGACAAAATTGAATCCAAAATTATTTCATCAATTAAGTGTAGTCTGGAAATATTTATTAGATTAATTTATACAGACTAAAGATACCAGTGATAAACACCTTTTTTCTTCTTCTTCTTTTTTTTTTTTTTTAAATTAGAAAAAGCAGAAGACATTGAAATGGTCTGTGACTATTTCACTGAAGAACTTGAGTGAAGAGGGATGTCACTTGGGACCTGATCGGGCAGTTGTTTTGCTCATAGCTGTGAAGGAATTCAAGAAACTGAGAAATAAAGTTGTGTGGCAGCACACTGAGATAAATCCATCTCCCCATTGCGTTGTGTCTCAGTGATAATTTCTGTATGATTCAGAGGAGAAGCTGATATGCTTATACAAAACATTTCAAGAGGGGAAATTGAAAGGTTCTTCAGATGCTGACTGGTTTTCTGTTTTTTTTTTTAATCAGTCAGAATTTAATTTTCTTTATTTGTGGAAATATGAAAGCCTGTTACCTAATGCAGCGTTCAGTGTTTGGCGAGATTTATATTTGCCCCACTAAAGAAGTTTTGGAGTAATCATTTTTGTATAGTGGTGTTGGTATTTAAGGACTTAGGAACACCAAGTTTGGTAGAAGAATAATTGCAGAGAATAGTTTGAGAATGCAGGGTAGGGTGCAAGGAACAAACCCAATCCATGCATGGCTTACAACCTTTATTTGTTGTTTTATTGGTGTTTGGAATTGCTTGTGGCTGCTGGTCTTCAAGCTCTTAGAAATTTTTGATTCATTTGTGCTGAAGTCTGATTAAAAAGTAGAAATGGGGAATGGTGTGAGTTAATAATAAGCATTTAGCATTCAATTTTGGTTTCTCTAATCTTTAGCCTGCTCTGCCTCCTGCCTCTCCCATTTTCAGGTGGGCCTTTTTAGAACTGCTGAGAAGATGGGGTTCCAGTGGCTAAAGATCATAAACAAGGACCCCCGCCTGGATGGGATGGATGACCTGTCTGGGGTGGAAATTCCCTTGCACTACATATTCAAACTGGCATCCCATGCCATTCACCTGGTGGTCTTCTATGAGAGGAGTGGCAATTTCCTCTGGCACGGACCCCTGAGACTCAAGAAACACATGGACAGAAAGTTTGTGCCTTTCCGGAAACTCCACTTTGGTCGCTACCCTGGAGCGTACGAAAAGTGAGTTCACAACAGGGAAAAGGAGAAAGTCATCGTGGCACCCCGAAAATGACTTCCTTTGTGTGTAAAACTATTCTCTTTCCTTAAGTCAGGTTATAAAATTCAGCTCATGTGGGATTCAGACTCCAAAAGTGCAGGCTTTGAGAACATCGTTTCTGAGAAAATGAGGAAAGTATTGAGACGTTTCACAGGTCAAAAGAAATCTGTTAAACTTTTTCCCTTAATTTGATCCCGTTCTTTCGTCCTTTTAAAATGTGGAATCTGTATGGGATATGTGCCTACACGTTTGAAGTAAACTGTGTAAGCTGTTGAATAATCCCACTTCAATCGTTATGAAGGCTGAACAGCTTTTAATTTTTAAAAGCAAATAGCCTCAAAGTACAGGGTAAAATTTGATTCTTAAGTGCATCTCAAACAACCAAACAGGCTGAATTTTAGAAAGCACTGAACAACATCTTTGAACAAATTCAAGTCATGAGTCAGTAAAGCGATCAATGATCTGACAGACTAACTTGGGGTTTGGAGGTGTAGGAGTTCTTTTTAAACAAAATTTTGAAATGTATAGGGAATTTGTTGAAGCTCTTGTTGCTTTTTTTGTTTATAATTGGTTTTGGCTGTATTTGGACAGCGGAATCACTGCCAGTAGTGTGCATTAAGACTATAACCCAAGTTAAAGGAAAAAGTGCCATGTGGTTTGTGAAGGAATTAAATGGGGTAATGTATTATCTTTCTTTCCTTGCAGGCCAGAACTTCTGCTTGTTTCCATTGATGACTTAAAAGTTCAAATTCCAAAAAATCCGTCCAGTTTTCTAGAGGAGATGTCCCACTCTAGATTTCTTGAATGTAGGTACAGAGAAGCTCGGGCTTTCTTTCAGGTTAGTGGTAACCAGGTGGTGTCTCTGCGATGAAATGTGTGTTTTCACTGATTGACCCAAACCTAAGAACAGCTCACTGGTGTTTTTTGACCTGAATGGGACTGTTCACATGCACAAAGCTGAATACAATCCTTGATTCTGTTCCAAAGAGTTTGCTAAGTGGTAATGAAAGCAGAACTTTACCTGGAGATCATGGCCTTTTTTTTTTTTCACTTGTAAGCACATTTTTTTCCAAGAGGGAGCCAACATATCCATAGTTCTTACACAGCCTTACTGTTAAATGGATCTCATGTAAATAAAACTAAGATCTTCTGTATCTTCATGGCTGAAAACTTTCCTTATGGCAATCTTCAAAGTTTTGAGTAGTGTTTCATTTCACATTTTTTGAGCCATGTCCTGCAGTTCCATATTCCTCGTTTGGCGTATTTGAAATGGTCACATTCCAAAGTGACTTATTTAGCTGCTTTTCTGACTGTGTAAGCTAATGTTTTATTCGGAGAATTATTTTTAGAATTTTGCTACCTGATTTAGCAGATAGAACAGTCTCTGCTGCAGTGTGGGGAGCATTTTGTCCTAACTTGAAAAAGGCACGAGATATAAACTGACCAAGAGTTCACAGTTAAGACTGCAGAGTTAGAGTCAGGCCACTGAATCTGAGCCATCTCTGAGTTCATGGAAGGGCGAAAAGGACACTGGAGGCTCCATTCCTCAGTCTTTCAGGTGCTGGGGAAAGGGAGGACCACTCCTGTTCAGTCTAGTAGGCTGTAGATCCCTGTTTGTGTAGCAGGAGGGTCACAAGGGCATCCATGTGTTGTCCCTTCATGTGCAAAAGACAGGAAAGTATGTTCCACTTCAGTCTCCAGGCAGAAATCACCACAGGCAGAGAAAATGTGCCCATGAATGTTTTTTGAACTTTGCTGGAGCTTTGACACTGAGATAGGCAGCTGGCGCCTGTTTTGAAAAGTTCATTTTGGCTGCTTGTTGCCCTAAAGCTCTTAAAGGAATCCTTTACAAAGCTGCGTGGTTGTTCCTTTGTTAGAACTGGTCGTGTTTGCCCAGGCTTCCGTGATGGTTTTGGCTTTGCATGGACAGCAGACCTTGCTGCAGTTGCGTCTAGAAGATTTTTGTGTTCTCACAGTTTCTTCTCCTTGGCAGTTTCCCGTAAAACTTAACACCCAATTCTGTCACTTGGTGGCGCCAAATAAATTGATCATGGAGTTCTGGAGGTTGGAAAAGCCTTGATGTGCTGGCAGGGACTGAATCTGTCCATGTGTTCCCCTTGGGACTTCGGGAATTGACTTCAGCATATGCAGAACAAGGGCTCACCCGTGTTGCTGCCAAGTGCTGAGAATCAGTGTCTAATACCTATTTTCTTATTCTAGTCTACTGTTAATTTGCATTCTGATGATTTGGAAAAAAAGGAAGGTTGGTGATTCAGAGTTTTGATTTTAACTTGTCATTCCAGTGCATGTTCTGAAAATGGGCTATGTATGTGAAAACAGGTATTAGTTAAATAAATTTTTAAAGATCCTTTTCTCCTAGGATGGTGAGAAAAATGAAGCGGCAAGTAACTTCCTTACTCTTGCCTTGCAGCTGTATCCTGATGATGCCTCTCTTGATGCAGTGGAATTCAGGAAAAAGGCAAAATCCTTGCTTCATCTGGCTGCCCTGACACTGAATAACTTGGGAGTAAAGTTCTGGCTGAGCAGTGGAACGTGTCTCGGTAAAACATTTGTGTTGTGTTGCGTTTTTAAAGTCATCTGAAACTTTAAACACTTCATCCTCCGTTGCTTGTGATGTCAGCAGAGGCCAAACGTACTGGGTTGGAAGGTAATAACTGTACTGAAATAGGCCTTTTTGCTCCTGAAAAAAAGCTTTTTCTTTAGAAATCTGGGCCGTGGAGATGCTGGGCAAATTTCCAGTGAAGCATTTGGTGTTGTTAGCAATTACCTGTGTTGTATTCATCACTGCTGCGAAGTAATCAACAGTTCCCTAATTTGTGTGACGTGGAATTCACTGAAGTGCCAGTTGGAAAACGCAATGATGAGCACATATTTCTGCTGTCCATGTACACTCTAACCCTGTTTTACTTCCCATGCAATTTGATGCTTATCACTGACTTCTAAAATACAGTTTACATTTATTTACTTTCTTTAAAAAACAAACTTTTAATAAAATAGTGCATTTGAGTAGGTAATGCAAGTTTTCAGTTCTGCTGAAGGTAGAAGTAGTGTCTTATCACTGGTGAGGATTCCTTTGTTATTGAAACAGTTTGTGAAAACTCGTGTGTGCACATTTGGCTTGTATTTATTTAATCCTAGGGAATATAATTTTCTGAATGAGCAGTTACTAAAAGCTGCCTTAATGAAACAGACAAAAGGGTGTCCCACTTCTTGTCTCTCTGCTTTGCAGTGGTGACTGAAAGATGATTAACATTTTGGATGCAGTATAAAACAATAGTTGGAAATCAGAAGCACAGCTGTGGCTGTGTAGCTGTTCATTGCTGATTAGTTTTGGGCCCAGATAGAGAATATTTTTTTTTTTTTTAATATAAATGCATTTAAATTAGAAAACTGAAGATATTTTATATTTTTTTTCTCTTGCATTCTTGGCTTTCTGAGAGGAGAGAGATGACTATAAGTGCAGTAATACTTGTTTTCTTTGATGTGATTCATTCCATACTAAAGAAAGGCAGAAGTCTTGTTTATGGCCTCAGCCAAAGACTTCTGCCTGGTGATCTTAGGACAGTTCATTTTTGTGTTGCTTTGGTTCTGTTGAATTCATGTTCCTGAATTAAGTACTTTGGGATTTTTCTGGTTTATTTTTTCCCCCACAGGCTGGTATAGACAGTGCAATGTCATTCCTCACAGCAAAGATGTGGATTTGGGAATCTTTATAAGGGACTACAAAGCAGATATCATTCCAGCCTTCCAGAAAGCTGGGTTGCCACTGAAGCACAAATTTGGCAAGGTACATAGATAATGAACATTTTACTCCGTGTGTCTTTCTGTAGGTTTGTAACTTTGAGTTCAGTTGCAGAAGTGTTTAAAAAGTTTAAAAATAACGCAGAATTAGTGTGTTTTCTTCAGTTAGAAGTCACCGTGTATATCTCATGAAAATAAATTTTGTTTTCTGCTGACAAATTGCTTTGTATTTTTCTGTTAGATACAGTGTGTATTTTTGTCTTCCAGGTGGAAGACAGCTTGGAACTCTCCTTTCAGGGAGAAGATGATGTGAAACTTGATATTTTTTTCTTCTATGAAGAGGATGACCACATATGGAATGGAGGAACTCAGGCCAAGTCGGGCAAGAAATTTAAGTAAGAGCTGATTTGTACTACTAATAGGAAAGAAATTGAACAGGCTAGTTTTCACTGATGGCATTTTGTGTGCTGTTGCCTAGCAAAGTCTGTGCTCTTTGTGGAAATGTGGATGTCAGAGGGGAATCAGTGGAGATTCTGCACTCTGAGACCAGTGAAGCAGAGAGAGAACAGTCCTGTGCCTTACTAGAGAGTAAATGGCAGATCTCTTGTGAAATCAAGAGCAGGGCTGGTGTATCATCTATCAGGCAGATCTTATCTGACTGTGACAGGCTCCCAGTTACATAAACACCCAAGATGAGAAAAAGTCTTTAAAACAGTATTTATTGCAAAACCTAATTTTGCAGTAGAAGATTAATCCTTCTGTCTTGATGAAGAAATATTATGGCAAAAAGCCTCAACTCTTCTTGCACAGTAAAACTCACAAGTTGGGATTTTGAGGTAGCAATTTGGAATATTGGGTTGGCCGCAGTGTTGTGACAGCAAAGCAGATGATTCCTGCAGACCTTACTCTTCATGTTCTGGAAATGGAATTTTGAATAGGATCCCATGTTTCTTGTTTTACCCCTTTCAGTATTAAATCAGCAAACAAGCTTCCTAATCGACTCAGCAAACTGAATATACGTTTTGACAATTAGATTTATTTCCATCACCCAACTTCACTCAGAAGGAGATAGCTGCAGACTAGTTGAAAACCTTGTTGGCTTCTATAGGATTTCATTATCTTTCATATTTTGCTTGAAATGTATTTGTTCATATATAGCTAATGAGAATTTAGTGAGCACTGTCATCCAGTTGGAGATAATGTCCAAATCCTTGTCTTCATTATCTTTGTTCTGAAGTGATAAATAAAGACTGGGAAAGATACTTTGATAACCAGATTCAAAAGACACATTTAGAAATGGACTAAAGGAAGAGCTCTTGGAATATCCCCACAGAAAATGTGCTGTGTAGCAGAGTTTTTTTTTTTTTTAGAATACAGCAGCAGTTCCAGTTTTCTTGTGTGATGCTTTCTGAAAAGCAATCTGACCAATAAATTCCTTTCCTTTTCTTTGTGCTTCTGTTGCATCTAAATTGCCGTTGCTGTTTCCATGCCAATGGAGTTGACATGCTCCTTCAAAATTCCACTGTAGCATCAAACCTTGGATACTTGAGAGATGTTTTTCCCCTGTTCCTTTGGTAATGACTTGTCCAAGACATGAGATTAGGGGGTAAATGTGACCATGTGCTGAACTCCAGCTTCTGTATCATTGGATATTACAGCTCTTTTGGAACTCCAGCTTTCACAAAACTCTCTCCTTTTCTTGTAGCTTCGTACTTATTTTTGGTGGTAGCTTTTTAAAAGTACCAAACGTGGCTTTCTAGTTCAATGAGAATCAGATAATAACTTTGCTTAGGCATACCATCATAAGGAAGCCAAGCCTCTTTTTCTGAGCTGGTGTTTCTTAGTTTGATGCATACAGAAAAGGAGCAGGAAAAACTGCTTGTTTACCACCATAAAAGCCCTGAGCCAGGACAGAACGTAGCTGTTCAGAATCCTTACCCAAGTAATGCCAAACACATCCTCAGAAAGTAGAAAAGAGATCCAGCTTTTGTTACTGTGAGATGTGAGAGCATTTGGCGTGATTAATCTGAATATGTGCAACACCAGAATGACCCTCAGTTTTGCTCAGTCTTCAGCCCTATTAGAATTTTGGAGGGAGGCAAAAGTGAGGAGGTCAGTCAGAAGAGAAGTGATTGGTCATGCTGAGTTCTAAATCCACTCTAGCAATTTAAAAGAAATCTCACCAGCTGATTATGTAGTAGAGATGTTGATTGCTACTAGATCGTCAGGGAGAAGGGTAGGAGTTCTCTTCTAAGATTAAAACTGAAAGGTAAAAGATGTTTTCTTCAGGAAGTTAAGTATTTGCACAGGCGTACTTTCTATACATCTAAAAGGGTGGAGAACTAAAGCATTTCTCATAGAGTCCCTAAAATATTTCTCAGAGTTATTTTTAGCCTCTGTTTCCTTGGAGAGCTGGTGTCTAACCCTCACAGTCTGGCTGTGTGGTTTACATTTATTTCCATGTGCACAAACACTTCCTCAGCATTCCTGACACAAGCATATGAGTCCTCCTGATATTGTCTTGGAGTTGCAACAGTTGAGGCTTCTTGTTTGCAAAATTAATACTGGACAGTTGCATTCTCCAGCAGAAAATGGGTATCTACAAAAACTGAGTCTGGGAATCAAATCCACGCTGTTTGCTTTAATCCTTAAAGTGAGTTAATTCTGTAGGTTTTTAACAGAGAGGACTTTGTGTAAGAATTTAGTTTAATCAGTAGTCTCTGGATATATATACAAAAAATGCGTGATCACTTTGTTCTTTCCCTCCACTTAAGGCATAAAGCAAAATTATTTTATTTCTCATATTGTTTGCTCAGACCTGAGAAATAAAATTCACTTCATGCTTGCAAGAACACGGGGGCAGTTCTAGTTCATCATACAAATGCACAAACCTTTTACAAAAGGACAAAGCGCTTATGGTTTCATTTTAACCTGTGAAAAGGAATTTTAGGATGACTTTTTTTTTGTGTGTGGAAGTCTTCAGAACTTCAGAAGTGGGAGTGATCCTCTGCAGGAATAGTAGGTAGACTTTGGTGTTGTTTAGCACCTCAACTCTGATACTTCTATAGGATGTCATTCTGGTGAAGCTGCGAAATTTACCTGTGAACTGCCACTGCTGTAAGCATGTATCACCCTCTTGACACCTTTCTATAAAGGGTCACTGTTAAATCCCGTTTGGAACTGGCAGGGTCTAACCTATAGGTGGCAGAATGATATGTGCACAAGCAACAAAAGAATTAGAAATGCTCCTTCCTAAGCACACGAGGCAAATGTTCACCCGTTACTGTTGATAACACCCTTGTCCACTGTGTAGGAGAAAAAACAGTATAAATGTAACGTGGCCACTCTCTGCAGCTGCTTGCTTTCTCCTTGAACTTAGAGATGCATTCTAGCCTTCTGCCAGTGACCATGCCCTTTTGTTCTGGCACAGGTATCTCTTTCCCAAGTTTACTCTGTGCTGGACTGAATTTGTGGAGCTCAAGGTCCATGTGCCCTGTGAAACCCTGCAGTATGTGGAGGCCAACTACGGCCCAGAGTGGAAGGTGCCGGTGAAGATGTGGGACTGGAAGAGTTCACCCTCCAACGTGCAGGACAATGGAGTCTGGCCTGTTGATGAGTGGGATGATGTCATCCAAATCTACTGACCCCTAGCTGCTGACAGAGTCTGTCACCAGAACTGTCACTTTGTGATTTCCCAGTGCCCAAAGGCATTGACATCTGTTCCCTTTGTAACGCCTTGTGTGTTTCCTAAGGAGACATTTACCTGCCTTTGCTTAACAGGTATTTTCTTCAACTTCATCGTGCTTTTTCCAGGTGGTTAAAGGAGAAGATGAAAAGCAACTGAGGGAAGGGAAGCTGAAAGGAAAGCTGCTGCACAAAGGGAGTAGAGAGGACTGCAGTGGACTTACGGGCAGTTGACTGTTTAAATGTAAACAGTGACCAGGTGGCTTCGACATTCCTGGGATCATCAAAACCTTCAGACTGTTCAATTCTCAAGCTTGAGAGAAGGTTAGGATGGGAGAATCTCAGAGAAGTTCCTCTTTTTTCAACGGAGATTGTGTGACTGTTTAACTTCAAAACACCAGAGTTACGAGTACCTCAGATGTGCTTGATTTGGGACTGATACATCCCTACCATGTGCAAGGGGTTGCTCTGGGGAGTGGAATGTTTCTGTTGCACAGGAGCCATGGGACCACCTGCTTTACATCTAGGAGGTATTCTGGTAATGGTGTAACACTAAATGAATGGAAGGAGAAACTATCCACACTGGACATTTTTCAATTTGCTCTTTTCTTCTCTAAGAATGTGAAGGTGCATGCTGCTGGGATGGCTTCCCCATGAAAAAAAATAAAAGTCTGGTTTAATGTCCCAGTTCTCGTGTTCTCCCTGTAAAAGGTTTGACTGATTTTTAGAAAATTACAGCTATCCCTGCTTTCCTGCAAGTAGGTAGAAATGGGGGTTATTCATAGTTTTCTGTTTCACAGAACAGAGTCTTCTCTCTATGGAAAAGGAGAAATGTGTACAAATACCAACTGTTCATGAAATTTGCAGCAGCAATCCTGCCAGTCCTGTCAGTTTCAGTTTCTCCTGCCACTGAAATACTGGAGTAAATTATTCAGCTTCTGGCAACAACTTGTCAGGCTGGCTCTTGGAGTTGCATGGTAACTTTGTTAGCTCTGCCTGGTTAAGAAGAGAGAGATGTAAATTCCTGCTAACACGATTCACTTGCTAAAGTAACCACAACATCATAGGGGATAATTTCTCAGGTAGAATTTTTTGGTACTTTTTTCTTAGGATGGAAAAAAAAAGAGAATGTCCTTGTGGTTTCCATGTTCATAACTCTGTTGTCCTGAACTTCGCAGTGTAATAACACGCAGTAAGCCTGCGAGTTTCTCAGATGTGATAAATGTTTAAGAGTGAAAGAAGAGATGCTCTCAGAAAATTATAATCTGTCAATTTTTGACTGTGTAGATGAAAAGACTGATGGGAAAAAAAAAAAAAGCATGTCCCTGAAAGGGAGGATGTCTTGAATGGGTGATTATACCTGTAAGGTATTCTTCAGGTTAAAATGTTTTCTCTTCAGAAGATTCAAGTGTGTATTTAACACTGATTAAAAGGGGAGTCTAATTTGCAACTCAAGATGCTGTTTCATCCTTTGTTTGGTCATCTTGGGCAGCATTTAACAGACTTCACTGCAATTACCATGACATAATGCACAGAGGAAAGTCCTGAAATGTTTCTTACACTGCTTATTGACTGCTTGTCTTTGAGCTTTTATTTTTCAATAAATAGTCAGAATAAAGTAGATGCCCACATGTAGGGGAAAGGATCCTTTACTTGCACAAACAGATTGCACATTGCACATCTCCTGTCACTCTCTGTGCAGTGGCTCTAGCCACAGATTTCCTGCTTGGACGCAGGTTGGGTCCCAAGGAGAGGTGTGAACATCATAGAACTGCTGCTGTTTGAAGGCACAGCAGGAGGCTGAAGCCTTACCATTCCCACAGGAACAGACAGATTGAGGTGTGTTCCTTTTAGGTTCTCCAGAATTGCCTCACCTGAAATGGATTCTTAATTCTGTGTTACCTTCTTAACTTACTAACTGCCTTCATTTTGGAAGTGGTCTGCAGAGGAGGGCAATTCCTAAGTTCTCCTAATGGTCTTAAGTGGCCATATGCGGAGTCCCTTGACTTTACTGTAGCAAACAAGGTTTTTCATGTTATTTATGTGCTGTTAAAGATGGAAAAGTGTTCAAAGCTCCAGAATAATGGCAAGGAAAGATCGAAGAAATAGCATTGCCTGAAGAGAAGGGACCATAAAAAGACCATGTTCAAAAGCCATAAAAGATGGTTATAAAAAAAGAAAGGGATGTGTGTGCTCCCTATCCATGGGTGGTAGGAAATAGAAGTAAATGGGAGGAATGCAAATTGATCCACCTGCATAGACACTGGAGTATTTTACATGTGGAAATGTGTAAAACCTATGACTTTGGGGGTCTCTAAGAACACATCAGGTAAATGCCAGCCAAGGCTGAGTGCAGTTAAGGACTGTCTAGTTAATCTTATCTTCCATCTGGAGGGAGTTCCTATTTCCCATGATTCTGTAGCAGTTTTCCACAACTTTCTGCTTTTACAAAGTGGAAATTGGAATCATCATTTGTACACAAGCTTAAGAAAGGATCTATTTCTGGAATCAGACACTAGAGCTCATGCTAGGAGTGATGGTGAATTGCCCCTGGAAATGAGAGAAAACTGCAGCATCTTGAACACTTGAAAAAATGTGACTGTTTGCAACAAAAGAGTTGAGGCTGCTGAACAATCATGGGATGGACAATGCTTGACTGTACAGGTCAGGGAGGGTCTGAAGGAGATGCTGACACCTTTCACCTGTCCAGGACCATTATTCTGACAGAAGGGCCTGTGTCTGTTCCACCACATTGCCCTTTTAACCTCAGACATGGAAGATGGGCAAAACTGTGGTGAGGCAGGTAGGAGAGGATCCTGGAAGTATGGATGAGTCTTTCCCTGCTGTCCAGGTCAAAAAGTAGTAGCTGATCTTGTTATGCCCTTGCTGTTGAAGCAGAGTCTGGGAGATGCTGGTTGCTAGTTTTGAACAGCCTGCACCCTTTGCTGCTTTGGAATTCTCTAGAAGTCTAAAGTCTGTCAGCTTAGGAGAAAATCAGTCTCTGCTTTGCACCGTGCACTGCAACTGTGTGTTTTGCACAGATAAACGAGATGTGTAACAACACAGACACCTTCCTTCCAAGGACTGGCTTGTGACAGTGCAGTGGCTCCCAGGGACGTGGTTCTGTCCTTTATTACTCACCAGCAGAATTCTCCAAGTTCACACAGCGGTTCAGGAGTTCAGGGCCAGCTACCTCACTGCTCAGACTTCCTTCCTTCCTCTTCATGTGTTTCTATCATACTGTGAATTGCAGAACAGAATAAGGGAACTTGAGAAATGATTTGCAAGGACGTCAAAGTCTGTCCAGCGCTTGTTTTCACTGATCTACATCAGCTGTTTTGGTAAAGTGGCACCAACAGACGGTTTACACCAGCTGATAATCTTGCTTAATAGCATTGTGTTTCCTCAGCTCAGCCATTTCTGTTCCTTCCACTTCAAAACCAGGATAAGCCAAGTGGCTCTCTTTGACATAAAGCAAATAATTACAGTGCCTTTTACCCAGCCACTTCCTGTCAGAAAAGTCAAAACTTCAAAAGCAGCTTCCACGAGGAGCTACTGTTGAACTGTGTGGCATCTCTTCTGGAGTTGATACTACCCCTTCTTTATCACTGTCACTGTCCAGAGCAGTGTCTCAGGAGCCCATTGGGACAGCAGGAGCATTTTCTGTAGAAAAATCTGTATGTCTGCTCTTTGGGCTCCTGTAATCATCTCACATTGTCAGCATTCAGGCTTGGTCGCCTGTTGGTAACAACCTTTTCCAGCTGCACTTGAAGAGGGATTTCTGAACAAACACAGAAAGGGAGAGAAGATTAAATAGGTAACAGCTGGTAAAGACAGGAGCCAGGCCAGGCTGTTGGGCTTTGGGAGGGGTTTTTTGTGGTTTGTCTTAATTAATTATTTTATTTTGGGAAGCCAAGATACACTTGTGTCATGCAGAAAGGGGTCCCTCCATGACTGACCAGACATCTGGTGCCTTATTCGCTGGGCAAAATTTTCTTTATTGTCATGGTTTCAGCTAGGACAGAGTTAGTGCTCTTCTCAGTAGCTGGTGTGTTGCTGTGATGTTGGATTCAGCATGAGAATAAACGTTGGTAACGTGCCTGTGTTTTAGCTGTTGCTATGTAATGCTCACTGTAAATCAAGGACTTCTCAGTTTCTCATGCGGTACCAGTGGGCAGGTGCATAAGAA
The DNA here is from genome assembly GCF_017639235.1 of Corvus kubaryi. NCBI lineage: Eukaryota > Metazoa > Chordata > Aves > Passeriformes > Corvidae > Corvus > Corvus kubaryi. The sequence continues at coordinate 5,494,358 of NW_024581095.1, read as the reverse complement.
GCCTTTGGGGCAGGTGAGCTGAACAGTCCAAGGGTTTCAGAGAATATCAAGCTCTGTGTGTAAACTGGGGGAGTTGGCTGGGAGGGGGCTGATCCCTGCTGGGGATGGGATGGGCATCAATCTATGCGTGGTGAGCAACTGTGCACCTCTTGTTTCTCTTCGGCTTTCTTGCTTTATTATTGCTCTTATTATCAGCATTATTAGGATTTTACTTTGTTTTCAGTTATTAAACTGTTCTTATCTCAACCCATGAGTTTTATGGGCCTTTTTCCCTTGATTCTCCTCCCTATCCCTCTGTTGGGGTGAGAGGTGAACAGATTATACCCCTGTACCCACCCAGTTAAGCGACACAGTGGGTTCTTGTGCATTATTTGGAAGAAAAGGAGGTCTTATTTCTTGGAGCATGCCTTCTCAGCCCCAGGGTCTGACATCCCCCGCAGCAGTGCGATGTAGCCTCCACTCTTACATAACGAGGTGTCCTTTTGGGAAGAAAAGTGCACTTCTGTGTCTCAGTCCCAGCACAGACAGGGAAAAGGATGTCAGTATGGCTTTTGGCTTGACTTGAAGTGTTCTTGGTTGGTGTTGTTTTGCTCTGTGAGCTTCATAAATACGTGTAAGAGAATCAAGTAGGTTGGAAAAGACCTCTGAGATCATCAAGTCTAACCTGGGACTAATCACCACTCTGTCAACCAGACCAGAGTACTGAGTGCTAATTCCAGCCTTTCCTCAACACCTCCAAGGACTGTCACTTCCACCACCTCCCTGGGCAGCCCACTCCAATGTCTGATTACCTTTTCTGTGAATAAATTCCTCCTAATGCCTGACCTGAATCTCCCCTAGCACAGCTCGAGGCCATTCCCTCTCCTCCTGTCCCTGTTCCCTGGGAGCAGAGCCCGACCCCCCCCCCGGCTGCCCCCTCCTGTCAGGGACTTGTGCAGAGCCACAAGGTCCCTCCTGAGCCTCCTTTTCTCCAGGCTGAGCCCCTTTCCCAGCTCCCTCAGCCACTCCTGGTGCTCCAGACCCTTCCCCAGCTCCATTCCCTTCTCTGGACTCACTCCAGATCCTCAATTTCTTGCTGTGAGGGGCCCAGAACTGGACACAGCACTCGAGGTGTGGCCTCAGCAGTGCCCAGCACAGGGACAGTCACTGCCCTGCTCCTGCTGCCACACCACAGCTGGGACAGCCCAGGATGCCATTGGCCTTCTTGGCCGCCTGGGCACCCCTGGGCTCATGTCCAGCTGCTGTCACCAGCACCCCCAGGGCCTTTTCCAGCTACTTTTCCCCCAGTCTGGAGCTGCAGGGGGTTGTTGTGACCCAAGGGCAGGGCCCAGCAGTTCCCCTGGTTGTACCTCACCCCACTGGCCTCATCCCATGGATGCAGCCTGTCCAGATCCCTCTGCAGAGCCCTCCTGCCCCACAGCAGATCCACACTCCCGCCCAGCTCGGTGACATCTACAAATCTGTTAATGGTAAACTCAATCCCTGTATCTCCAACATACCTGGAAACACAAGAATACCACCAGTGAAGGAACTTGGGACCCATCTCCATCAAAGACCCTGGCATGTGCTGCCTGTAGCCACCTGTGACGACTTTCCTGCACTGCTGATGCCTTTAGTCCCTGGTTGTTTGCTGCAGCCACTTCTCTGGGTTTATGATGCCTCTGTAATGCATTTGCTATTTGATCAGAAAAAGTGCCTGTTCTTTCCTGCTGCGATAAAGCTGTTGCTGAGGTCAATGTGCCAAGACCATCGTTAGCCTCTTCTTGCTGGTCTTTTACAGCCACTTTGCTGCAAGCAGTTAATGAAGTCAGGCAATTAATCTGCTGCCCCTCAGCCCTCCTTGGACCTGCCTTTCCCGGTAGCACAGTGGAGGTGTTCTAACCTCTGAGTAAAGGTCCACAATGTCTCCTGTGAACAAGATAAGGAAAGGCCCAGAAAATACTGTTACCTGTTCTTTCTTTGACCACTAAATCTTCCAATCCCTCCCAGCACCACTTCTGAGCCACTCTGGTTGTTAACCAGTCCTCACTAACGTCTCATCTGGCAGCCTGGCATGAGGCTGGTTGAAGCCTGGAGATGGGTACTTTGGATTTTGGCCAGAGTGGTGACCAGACTGGTGCATCTCCCATCTCATGTTTTGAGGCAAGGGGGTTTCATGAGAACTTCCACTGAAGTGATAAAAGATGTTGCCACTGGGGCCACACAAGTTCAGATTTTACCTACAAATGGCCCTGAAAAGGAAGAGTCTGTTTGACGTGGGGCTAATGAAACTTTTATGATGGTCGCCAGTGCTCATGCTGAGGGCTGGAGTCCTTACCTACGGCAGTAATGGTTGTGTTAACTCCACAGCATTAGCAAGGACTAAGGTAGAAATGCAAAGCCCTACCGGGATGCCTTCTGCCTTGCTGAGGTCTTTCTGCCAAAAAACCCCTAATAAAAGTGTGGAGCAATGGCAGCTGGAAACAACAGATGATACAGATTAAGTGAGTTTGTAATTGTGCTGGCTGACAAACTGTGGAAGGCCTTGAGTTTGTTAATTGTTTTTGTGTGGCTGCCTTTCCCTGGGACTCTTCATCCAAGGTGGACTGCAAAAGGATTTTCTGAATCTGAATTAGTGTGATACCTGAATAATGCCCAGGGTCTGTGCAGAAATGGGCATCCACCTCCTGGAAAGGCAGCACTGTCCAAACAGAACGGCCTTGGTGTGTTCCCTGCAGGTACTGGGAAAAAAAGAGGGGGTAAGGGTGAGCACCAGAGGGTGTTCTAATATTTTTCCATGATTCATCAAGGCTGTTTTATAGCAAAATGCTTGACTATGGCCTTTTTGAAGAGGGAAGACTGCCAGGGACCTGAGAGTCCCTAACTTCACACGTTAGGAACTATGTTTTTTTATGGGAGGGAATGGGAAAACATGAAATAGAGGAAAATGTGTATAAACTCCTTCTTCCTGTTCTGATTCTTAGTTGGTGCAAAGAGGGAAGGCTGCTTATGCCAGCCCAGCTGCTTTGGTTAGCCCTAAAAAGGGCAAATCCAAACCACCCACTAGGTGGGCACTGCTGCCCTTCCACACACTGTGGATCAGGACCACGGCTCTAACAGTGACCAGTCGCAGCTGGGAGGTTTCAGGCTATTCTTCCTTGTCCTCCCCAGCCCTTCCCCAATGCTGCCCGGTCCGTGTTCCATCCCAGAGACCCGAGGCACAAGCAGGGACCTTAATTTATAGGGGAAAAAAAAAATGTCAGCGCTGACAGGCAGAGGGTTGTGAGTGGAAATGACTTGTGCTGATAAGCCCGTCTGACTGTATTTTACTTTACTGAGGTTCTTAACAAACAATCTTTATGAAATGCAAACCTGGCTTATCAGGCTAATGCAGATTGTCTGAAATCCTTATCTCCGTGGGCCAGTTAGCTGGAGTGATTCCCTTTTCACAGGGAATAGAGAATCAAGAGCTGCACACAAGCCTCCCCCTCGCCTCCTTCCAATCACTGCCATTTACTGGCAGTGAACCGAACGGCTCTGATTTCCAAACTCATAAATAACGCAGGGCCCCCGAGCTGAGCTGTCCTGTGTTCCCAAACAGTTGTTCAGCTGCGGAGGGAGCCGGAGTCAGCCAGGAGGGGCCCGGGGGCAGGGCTGGGCAAGGGAGAAAGGGAAGAGCCCCTGGTATGTTGCACCTTTCTGAGGAGAACAGTCAATGTTTAAGCAGATATCTAATGCTGGAGCAGCACAACCTCCTCACAAGATGCATCCCTCCCTCTCACCACTGTGAGCAGATCTAGACCCTGACATTTGTATGTGTTTCCCTGGCATGATTTTTGCTCCATAACTTTGTCTGCTGGGGAGGAGCTGCTGCTATTTGTATGTTGAAGATTTATTGTGAGAAATGTGCCCGCTGCTCAGGAGAAGGGTTTTTTCTTCTTCATTCTGTTTGTGCTGTCTGTGTATTTTCTGTGCCTCATGTGGGTCAAGTTTGTGTGCCTGGGGAATGGATGGCAGCTAAATAGCTCTGCTGCTTTTTTGGGGGTGACAGAAGAGTGGAAAAAAGGTAATAGCAGTTGTGAGGAGATGTTTTTCCCCTGGCTGCTGAGCCTCTGGGGAATATAGATAAAAGTCCATCTCTGGGAACACACGATGGAGTAAACAGATGCTGCTGTTGTCCCTGCTGTGTCTGTGATCTGTGGAAATGTTCAACTTTCCTGGGACACCATGAGGTGCCAGATGATCTGCACCAGGTCCTAGCCCTTCAATTCCAAAACACAGAACAGGCCTGTACTGAAGTAACAAGACCAAGTGAAGAAGGGGCCTGACTTTTATCCACCAACACGTACAAGTTCCTTTCACATCCATTTTGCCTCTTGCCATATTGAATGTTTTTCTGATCAGGAAGCAAGGGTCTAGATTCAACAATCCTGAGACATAAGAAGGCCTCAAAGAGCTGTACAGAGGTGTACAGAGAAATGAGGCTCTGTAGGAGACAGGTTTCCCACAGCACGTGGCAAGAGAAATTCCAGTGGGGTTGCTGTCAGTTCTTTATTCTGCTTGACATCTGAGAAGATGCCAGCATGAAGGATTAGGTTAGCAACAGAGCTTTCTCAAAGCAGGAGAGCTTGTGTACCCCAGGATGCAGTATTATCACTTTCTGTATATTCTAGTTAACTCCTAAACCCAGGAATATTAATTACACCAAAGGACGGAAATATCTTTGTGACTCCTCTGCCACAGAGAGGAGTATGGAGATACCACTGCTATGGATACCTTGGACACCCTGTTGGCCATCCCACCAGTGCAACTGCTGTCCAGCCTGGCAGGTCAACCAGCAGCTGGCAGGGGCCATTGTTTCCAGGGAGCACTGAGGGTTGAACAGCCAAAGGACATTTATTTCTCTGTGTCACAGCTCCTTGAAAAAAACAACCCTCTCAGTGGTGATGGCTGTGCACACATAACGTGCCCTCTGGTGGCTGCTTCTCAGCCTTTAGTCTTGCATTTTTTGCCCCGAAGTCAGAAGTTTTTCCTCTTCTTGCTTAAGAAGAGGAGGAGAATTTGGATGACCAAACAGGCAGGATGACTTCAGGATGCTCTGCAACCTCCCTGTTCTACTAGGCCACTGTGTTCCATTGTTCATTCACACTGTGAGGAGGAGTAAGGAAGACACACTGAGCTGTAAATCTGTTTAGGTGTTGTCAGTGAATGGCAGCTGTCAGGCAGATCTTCAAAAACAAATGAGCAGTCTGAGTCACAAATGAATATGTAAAGCATCTCCAGACCTCACTGTGAGGACGAAGTGTGCTCCTGGAAACAAAGACTCACAATTAGTCTTGGTGATTATATTGCAGCATTTCTACTGGGGGTGGGGATTAAATTTGGTTGTGTCTTTTTCTTCTAGAAAGTCCAGTTTTAGTTTCATTGGAAGGTTCTAAAATCTTTTAAAGTTGCCTGCCTTACAGATGTCCCTTTGTATAATGGGGGAAAAAAAATCCAAATTCTTCCTCTTCCCCTGGCTTTGATGTGAATGTGTGTGGGAGGTTCCAGGTTACGTTATCTGGTTTTTCTCCTGAGCTGGAGATCTCTGTGTCCCCAGTTCTCTCCATTCTAGAGTCCACATTGTAGAGTCTAGTTTCTCAGTTGGGAGTTTCAACCCTTCATCACGGATAGATGCTTGGGATGCAGACCTGGTTCTGTGGAAACCAGCAGATGTTGATCTCGTCTTGTCTTGCCAGGACCTGAATTTCATCCATCTCCCATTCCTTCTGGGAGAGCTGGACAGTCAATGCCCTTATGTGGTGCTGAGTTTTGTAGTGTGTTCAAGCAGCTATGGTATTTATCTGTCCTTTCAGGTTGGTTTTTGTTTTAGCCTGCCTGCTGAATTGTTACAGGAGAGTTTGCTGCTCTCCACTATGAGAACTGGAATTATTTAGCCTGGAGAAAAGGAGGCTTGGGGCAGGAGTACCTTATTTTTCTTTCAATTACCTGGAAGGAGGTCATAGCAAGGTGGGGGTTGATCTCGTCTCCCAGGTGACAGGACAAGAGGAAACAGCCTCAAGTTGTGCCAGGGGAGATTTAGATTGGATACCAGCAAAAATTTCTCCTCTGAGAGCTTTGTCAAGCACTGGAACAGGCTGCCAAGGGAAATGGTGGAACCACCATCCCTGGAGGGATATAAGAGACATGTAGATTAGGCACTTAGGGACATGGTTTATGGTGGACTTGGCAGTGTTGGGTTAATGGCTAGGCTTGATGATCTTAGAGGTCTTAGAGCAAGGGTTGGGACTGGTTTGCTCCCAGCTGAGCGAGGCTCAGGGGAAATTGTGCTTTTTGCATGTGCAGGCCCCTTCTACTCAGCTTCTTTCATGGCAGATCAGGATGGGCCCCACTGAACTGGCCACAGGGAAACTGGGCCCTTTGCCCTTTTCAAAGGTGATGGCTGCTCCTGATAATGCCAACTGGCTCAGCTTTCATTTCATCTTCCTGGTGACTAATGCAGACAGATCAATTAGGGGCTGCACACAAGAAGCTGCAGCTCCTCAACCCTCCCCCAGATAATAATAAAAATATGCCCCCGCTTTTCTCCTTCCTTGAAGTCCCCAGGAGAGTATTAGCTGGTGCTGCAGGTGCAGCCGCCCTGCAGGGTGGTGAGAGCAATGAATAGTAAGGTTTTTAGCTCAAGCACACTAAGGCTGTTCAGCAGCCATTGGATAATCCTCTGTTAATCAGATTATGCAAATTACTACTTCAGCATCCCTATTCCATCTTTCGTCCCCCTGCTCTCCAAGCTGGAAATAAAAGGCACTCTAAAAAGGAACATTTAAACTGCAAAAAGGCAGCAGTGCTGAAAGGGGTGGGCAGAGAGTGCTGGGATGAGGAGCAGGAGCAGGGCTTTGTTTCCATGCAGGCAGGCAGGCATTCTGCCTTGGCCAAGCAGTGGGAGACACCAGCAAACCAAAGGTCAGGAGTGAGTGCTGCCTGTGCATGAACAGTACCTTGGTGCTGGGCTGGGGAGGGCAATGCTGGTGTGTTCCTGGAGGCCAGCACTTTGCCCAAGGATGGTGTGCTGGAAGAGCCTTCCTTGGAGCATGGAAGTGTTTGAGCAATGCTCCCAGGCACATGGTGTGACTCTTGGGGACAGTGTTGTGCAGGGCCAGGAGTTGGCCTGATGATCCTTGAGGGTGCCTTCCAACTCAGCTTATTCTGTGATTCCTGCCTGTTACTTTGCATTTGTAATTTGTTGTGAGTTTGTTATTCACAGTGGAAAGTCCAGCACCACAAACAAGGTTTGGTTGAGAGAGGCTGCCACCAGCCTGGGCTCAGCTCCTGAGCACAGTAACCAAACTGAAGGAAGGGACAGGTTACCAAAAACAATCTGTGCCTGCAAAGCCTGGACTTGTATTGCCCAAAACCTGCTTTAGTGCAGACAAGGTTATCACCTCCTCTGGCTCTGGGTTTGGTACAGGCTTGTGTCTTCCTGAAACACTGGTCAGGAGCCCAGGCAGTCACACCAGTACCTTCTTCAAGTTTGACAGTTTCACAGAACATGGCTTATGGCTCTCACTTGGTCTCTGAGGCTGTCACATTTTTCCTCCAGGGAGAACCAATGGTATTTTTTTTTGCCAACTGGAGTAGAAAGCTGGAGAAGGCAAAAGAGGTCAGTTGCAACTAAAAGAGAGGAGCTGAGAGCTTGTTAATTCTCTGTGTGCCCATCAAAAACGACCCAGAAAATCAAGCTGAGCTACATTTGTGCTAAGGTACTCCTGGATTAATGCAATTTGTTTGTGACAAGGATGGGGCTGCCTCTGCTCTGGCAGATACAACCAGGGCTTTGCACTGGGCTTTTGGTACTCACAGATGGCCAAGAGAAGTTGCCCCCCAGTCCTTTTCCACTGCTGAACACACATCCTGATATTTATGTCTTGTTCACTCAGGGCAGGCAAAGCTGTCTCGAGGGCTGTTTAAAATTTGTACAAACAAGGTTCATATCCTGCAGGTTTGATGGATCCAGCAGGTCACAGGGCATGTCTTGGTTTCATGGGCTCAGGTGACAGACACGGCTGGGGTGGGGACACATCAATGTGTACAGGTAGGACTTCACTGGTGTAAATGGAGCTGCTTCCCTGTGCTGGGGTGTGAAAGGCTGGGACATCAGCTCTGCAGGAATGATACTCATGGTCAGGTGGGGAATGGACACCCTGGTCCAAACCATTAGGAGCTTCTGCCTGACCTTGAAAAATTATTTTGAAAATGCAGGTGGTCAGATAAACATCCTGCACAGCTCTCAGCTGGAGGAATTTTGTCAAAAATTCGTGTTCCTTTCTCTGTCTGCTGTTGGCTTTCTGTAGAGGCAGTGGAAAGTAAGGGGGTGTTTAGCATGGTCATGTGATGGAATTCAGGTGAATTAAAAGAGTAATGGGGTGATACCTGCATGCTGCAAATCAGTACTGTTCTGTAGTAACTGACGAAAGTTCATCACTTTGCACCAGCTGAGCTTCTGAAATAACAGAAAGGTACTTAAAAACAGTGGAAACAAGGCTGTTGAAAATGAAATTTGAAACGATACCATCTCCCCCACCATCCAGGCAGCAATATGGGCATATGTTCATAATTCAGCAAAATACTAGGATGGAATAACTTTAAAAGCAAAGGAAGAAAGCTACCTTTAAGAGTCAGAATAGTGAGTACATCTGTTTTTTCTATCTGAAATGGACTGTGTGATCATAATGAGCTCCTGAAAGGCTGGGTTTATTGGAAAGTCCCTTTGCACACACATGCACTGCTGGTCCTGCAAGAGGAGCAGCCTCAAGCACCAAACAAGGGACCTCTGCTTTGAGGGATTTCAACCTCAGCTATTCCCATGCAGCAACATGCACTAAGAGATGCTAGACAGATCAGAGCAAATTCCCTTCTTTCTTACAAGAGTTCACCTCAAACAACAAGCTACGGGGTTCCAAAGACTTGCACATGAAGGAAGAGGACTTGCCAGACTGTGGAAAATCCTAGAGATTCCCAACATATCGAATCCGGATGGCTGGGGGTTGAGGGTTTTGCCTGAAGTCATACTGGAAATTAAACCTCTTGGTCTCTTGACAACTTTTTCTCATTAGTTTTAAGTTTGTTGTAGAAGGTGCACCTATGGCAAAGACCTTTGGGGCCTTCAGTCTGGTCAGAAAGGTTTTCTTAAACTCAACTCCATATTTCTTTGAATATTCTTTCTTTTGAGTGATGCTGATGTGGTTGTCTTATTGCTGCATGCTACCTGGCTGAGCTCCACATTGCGTGTCCCTGAAAGTGGCAGCTGCTATCCTTTCAGATGCCTGCCTTGTTTTCCTCTATTTTAGGTGATTTCCAAGAACTTTTAATGTTGAGGTGCATCTGTGTCAAGTGGAAAATGAGCTGTTTGTCTCTCCCCTTGCTCCTAGTGAAAAGGTTTAGAGGCACACTAGGTTTTCAGTCTCTTTTATTCTAATGTGGCTAAACATTTTCTTCAATGCTATCAGCAAGTTTCAGCATTAAAAAGGAGAAGATTTTTGGCTTCTGGAATTAAGCCAGAAAGTGTGGCCAGAATTTAAAGCACCCCCTGATGTGTTTTGTTAACGCTAATAAGAGATTCAAAATGCTACGAAAAAGCTTCAGATGATGAAAGTTTAATATTTCAAGCAGTCTGCATGCAGCTGGTATTCTGAACCTCAAGCATCCTCCTCCAGCTCAATATTCTCAAAATCCATTAATCTAAATTATGATTTTAAAGGTCAGGAGCCCAGATGTGTGTAATTGTTTCTTATTGTTCCCATATGTAGAGCATGGCTCTGAACTCACAGTGATAACACAGCTGTGCATTTGCAGCCTCTCGCTGTCCTTTTCCTGCCCATCACTCTCTGTGAGCTGCTTTCATCAGGCTCACCTGGGTCACATCACAAAGCAGAAAAAATTACTTGAATCCAGGCCCATCCTTTGAAATCTCTGCTCATATTTAGGCAGGATTCTCTGCTATATCCTGGTCACTTGCAAGAAAGAGTCTTACTAGAGAAAGACAGAGTTTGAGGTCTGGCCCAGTGTGAACCATAAACATTTGTTTGCACATCTGACCATCGCTCTGTCTTGGAAAGGCTTCTCTTCGTCCTAGAAGTTGTGTAGCAGGATAAAGCCTTTTGCTCCTGCTGGCATACCACACAGTCCCCTATGCCAGAAACAGCTCTTCTTCCTTTTAGGAAGAGGAACAACGAGGGTTATGCCCCTAGGATGTTTCAGGGGCTGGAATGTTAATCCTGGCATGCCGAATTTCAAAAAGAGACCCAGTTTTGAGACATTCACACTTTGCAGCCACCCACATGTTCTTGACCTCTTCAAAGTGGCCAACTCTCAAGTGTCCCACTTCACAGAGCCACATGTGGAAGTGCAGTTGCATAAGAACAGTGCAGCCAGTGCTACTTCATCCAGGTCAAGCAGTTCCTGGTGCAGAAGTGAGGTGGGTGAAATAACCTGCTAATATCACACCTTACAAAATGCATTTGGCATCCCCTTCAATTTTCATGAACTGGTAACGGGTGGCTGCTGAAAACCAGACCTGTTGCAGGTAAAGAATTGCCCCAGACTCCAGGGAAACTGTCAGGATGTATCCCAGCAGAAATTTTTGTGAGGAGGAGCAAGCCCAGGGAGCAATGTTGCTTCCACAGCTCTTGCTCCTGGCTGAGCTGTACTATCCTGGCAACTACGGGTTGATCTGTGGAAAAGTAATGCCAGTGCTGCAGGGATGGATTGGTAATGTGCTCCCCCTGCTGCCAGGTCGCTGACAAGTATGGAGAGGGAGATGAATGAAACTGGTGTGGTTCATGGGTGCCAAGTAATCACAGCTCAATAGGAAGCTTTATAAAGACACAGTGAAGCAGACTCTGACGTATGACCCCTCCAGAGCATTTTTACAGGGTGAAAAAGACCCTTGAAGTTGGTGTAAAAGTCAGCAACACTGTGCCATCTCATCAGCATTCCCAGTGCTGGCTCTGCACCTGGGACCTCCTGCCCAGGCCTGGCAGTGGGTCCTGGAGTGCCCCAGCAGTGCAGGACAAAGTGCTGTTGTGTTTGCATGCTCTCCTGCATGGATGCATGAGTGGGAATGAAAAGCAGTCCATCCTGCCCCACTCCCTGCAAGGAAAGAAGCTTTGCTGACTGTGTGTTTTTTAGTGCTTTGTCTGGCCAGGTTTGGAAAGCTCTAGGCAGTGAAGTATCCAAGCAGTTAGGGATCAAGAGCTTCAGCTCCCTTCCCTTTCTGGACCTACAAGCCCCCTTCCCTACTCCTGCCTGCTAGGCTGGAGCATCCCGGGGCAGATTTTGGGTACATAATGGGTTGGAGGAAGTAACAGAGAGGAGGGGCACTCTCCAACTCTCCAATGTAAATTACATGGAAATTAGGCTTCTGTGAGGCCAAAGGCCCCTCCGGAATAGGGCCTTTAGTTAACATAACACTTGTGCTAAATGAAGCGGTTGACACAGCTTTCAGGCTGTAGTGCCACTGTTAATTTACCGTGTGAAAGGGCTGAACCTTCAGTCGAGTTCTGCAGGGAACAGCTCTGCCCCGGCAGGGACCCGAGGCTCATTCTCTCCGGAGAGCAACCGCATCATTCCACTCCTAGCTTATTAATATTCATGGTGCAATCCTGTTAACCGAAACATTCTCAGTGCTTTAAAAACCCAGTAGGTGAGCACTGCTGAACCATCTCGCTGTTTGGGGTGATCTGGCCTGGGTACTAGCTGAGCTTTCCTGGGACTTGGCAGAGGGAAGTGGTGGAGTGTGCCTAAAGCTGGCTTATCCTGGGTGCAGAGCTTTTCCCGCCCCATGAAAGTAGGGTGATGAGCTGGAGCTTCTCCTTCCCTATCCCGTGTTCCCCTTTATATCCCCAGCATACTTCCTGTTGCACCAGGGCATAAGTACGTATCTTGCTCTTGTTCTCTCTATTTGCTCTGATGTGCATCCAAAACAAACTCCCAGCACTTAATGGAGACGTGGATGGAGGAGCAGAAAGGATTGTATCGGTCCCAAAGGATCTGTATTAAACCTAAGCTGGTCCGTGCCTGGGGCGATTTTGCGACTATTTTCATAGAAACGAAGACTGATTTGGGTTGGAAGAGACATTTAAAGGCCACCTTGTCCAACCTCCCTGCATTGAGCAGGGACATCTTTAATCCTACCAGGTTGCTCAGTGCCCCATCCAAAGTGACTGTGAGTGTTTCCAGGGATGGGGCATCTACCACATCTCTGGGCAGCCTGTGCCAGTGTTTGACCGATGAATACATTGTTACCCAGGGAAAGGGCGAGGCTGGATGGACCGGTCTCTGTCATGGACACAGACACATGATGGGAATGGGGTTATTCTGCAGGTTTTGGGTTTTGCACTCAGATGTCACCTTGCTTGCCTGTTGTCCTTCAGCAGAGAAGAAGCTTTGGGGACACCCCAGCAGTAGAGGAAGAAGCCTGTGTTTCGCTGACCTTACCTTAGCCATGGGGGTGTGGAGCTGACTCACCTTTGCTGTAAAGCATGAGTTAAACCTTCAGTGCACTGTGCCCTGAAGTGAAGGGCAGGCTGGAAGAGGTGTGAATTCACACCTGTGGCCTCCTGCTGATATAGAGTGAGGCAGAGGGGCAGCCAGGGCTTGGAGCAGCACCGGGACAGCAGCAGCTGTTGCTGTCCTCTGGCTGCAGAAGGTGCCAGCAGTGACTCCAAGTGAGAGGGAGATTCCACCAAAGCAGGGAGTGCAGGATCCACTTGTCTGCACATGGTCACCCCCCCAAATGCACCTCACATCCTGTCAGAGCAGAGCAGGAGCCTCCTCCTGGTTGGGAGTGCAATAAATACTCCAGCCTGTTCCTCAGTTCTGAGTCATGCTAGAGAGGGCTTTTGAAAGAGCCAGCTCTGTCTCTGGAAACACTGACAAGCTCAGATTTGGATAAATAAGTAAAATTAAAAAAAAAAAATCTCCTCAAACAGAAGAGGAAACAGAGTGGAAAATTACATTATTGCTAATGCTGGTTTCATCCTTTCCTGCCAAAGTTCACCTGACTTAAGCCATAGTCACTTAACTAAGTGACTAAAGCTGGTAAGGATGGTTCTAGCTACCACCCCATACCAGCTCCAGAAAAGGGCAGGGGGCATGTGGTGAGCGGAGAAAAGGCAAGACAGAGAGAGAATCTCCTGGGAGATGCAAAACGAGCTCCCTGGATTGCCAGGACTAGTGGTGACACGCGCCAGACAAAGGACCTGCTACTCTATAAATGAGGCAGCCGGGACCGGCGCTAAGCTGACTCCAGCAAGAGCAAGCTCTGTGGCCAGGCACTGGAAAAGCAGTCGGGAAAGAAACATAGGAAGCATCTGATCTTGCTGCCTGTTCACCAGGTTTCCAGAGGCACAAGTACCAGAAAAGTAAGTGACAACGGCCTCTTCTCTTTACAGCTATCCTCCCCTCTTTCGTGCTGATCTTGCAACTTTCTTAGGAATGCCAAAGTTTCCCCTCAGAGCAGGGAATATCCTTAAAAGAAGGGATTTCTGCAGTAGCCTTTTACCAGTTTGCTGGATTTTCATTTCTTATTGTGGCACCTCTGGCTCTTGTCATCAAAAATTTAAGAGTAAGGCACCTCATCTGACAAACAGCCACTTACAGCTGGCTGCACTTCGTCAAGTGAAGACACAGTTTGTACCTGAACTTTCCAAATTCCTAGCATCTGCAGAGATTCAGTGAGTTGGACCTTACCAGAAGAAAATATTGATTCGTTTTAGTGCTTTTGAGAGAAATGTTGGTGGTGACACGTGGAGGAAACTAAAGTGATTTTAATTACGGTTCTTAACTATTCCTACTATTCCTATTTTATTACATCATAGCTGCATAATTAAACACTAGGCAAACTCATTTATAGCACTGCAAAGTGCTGTAAATCAGAGCTATTGCACTGGTGCAAAAGGATTAGACAGAGCATCATAGACTCCCTGAGTTAAGGACTAAAACTTAACTGAATTCTCCAATGCTGTTTGTTATTTAAAACAAATTCCTTGCAAAAGTACAAATAATCATGTACTAATTAGTCTTATGCTGTATGCTTATTCACTAGACTGTGTGAAAATTCACTGACAGTGTCAACAGGTAAAGGTGTAAGGAATCAGTTTTAAATTCCAATCCCCACATATTTAAAAGTATCTCCATACTTTACAGGTCAGCTGTGCTACAGCTGATGCATATGTAAAATACATAAGAATTTGAATTTTCCTCAGTTCAACAGTGCACTTAGGAGGAAAAGCTTAGCAACTGTTTTTTAATTTCACTTCTACTGTTAAATATTAGTAACTCTCAGATTTGTGACAAAGCTTTTGAAACTGACAATCTAAAACCCGTTTCTATTTCCAGCCTTCTGCATAAAACTATTTGCCAGAGAAAGTGAATAAACAGCAAAACACGCATGTTTCCTGAAGTAGTTGTCTCTATCCTTCCTGATTTCCTTGTAACTTTACAGGACAATATTTCATTTTCAGAATCTTTTTCCATCATGCATTTCTATATTATTTTACACAGACACAAAAAAACCCCCAAACCAACCAAAAACAAAAACAAAAAACCAACTAAACGAACAAACAACCACAAAGATAACCAACCAGATTAAAAAACCTAAAATAAATGCAGCTTGTTTTTACTGTCTGTTTACATAAATCTTTATGGTAGTTGTGATATGAGTAGATGAAAATGAAGTGCTCAGTATGCCAGGCAGGAAACTTGTGGACTAAACACAGGTGGCTGAGGCAGGGATGAGTTTTGTGCTGCTGTTTCTCTCAGGAGCAGCCCCACAGAGATCGGTGGCAAGACATTCAGGGAAAAACAGGGTTGTGCTCCTTGTCTTGCAGTTTGCATCCCACTTTTGGAAGCTGTGTTTTGCCGTGGTGGCCACGTTTCTCTGCTCATGGTGACCTCTGGTCTTAGGCACAGCAGGCACTGGTGTGACCCAAGGTGGTCAGCAGCCTGGTTTGAGGTCTGGCAGGAAGACAGGGCTCTGCACCGGATGCTCTCAGACCTTCAGTCTTGCTTTGCCTGCAGTCACAGATTTGCTACCAGCCTCAGAGCAGACCTGGACAGAAAGCAAAAGCAAATATTGTTTGGGGGCCACATCCAAGCATAACAAATAATCTACCTTTCCCCTGATGCAAATGTCCTTTGCAGACCTGGATTTTGTCCTCTCTGTTCCCAACTTCTCTAACAGTGTGAGCTGCTGCAGACTGCTCTCTGCTGAGCTGTAAGACATGCAGCACTTGGTCCCACTCCTCGCTTACATTCTCCTTCCAGGAAGGAGGACGTGGACATAGGCAGGGCAAATGGTTTCTGCCATTCACAGCTGCCCTCCTGCCTCGTTGTGGCAGAGAGAGGGAGGCAGGAATGAATGATGCAATGAGGTGGGAGAAATATCAGTGTGGAACAGGGGGGAACAAAAAAAAGAGACCTGAAGAACTCCTGGAACAGAACCAAATTGTTTTTCTTCTCTGTGTTTACCTTAAAACATGGGGAGAGTGTCTGTATGTAGTACTTGGGCTGTTAATTTGCAGAGACTCTTGTTAAAGGAAACCCACAGGAACTGCCATTCAGGCCAGAGAAGCAGTTTTCCAAGAGAGACTCTGAGATTCTCTGGAACAGAAAATAACACAAATGCAACTTTAGCAAATAAAGGCTAAACCTCCTGGCAAAGTGCTCCTTTCTCAGCTTAGCAAGCTGTCATGCCCCTGCTAATGCACTGGAACTCCATTTAGCAAAAGCTGTTGCAGCCCATGAGTGGGTTCTTTATTTTTTTGGTGTAGAGATTTTTTTGGTATAGTTCATCTTTCTGCAAAGCACCATAAAACATACTGAGCAGAAGGGAGCCACATGAAAAAATCAACAACAACAGGAAACCCCCAAATCCAAAAAAAGTCCACTCCCATGCACAGAGTAAACCTTTTCTTGAGCTACGTCTTTAAGGCTATTGTCAACTTCTCGGCCACATACTTTGTGCTCTCCCAAATCCCATCTGGGTGGCAGCCCATTGCTTTGCAGATCTTCCTTTCCCAAGGCAGGCCTAGAGGCCATGATGCCACAGTGTGCAGAGTCTGCAGACAAGGCTGATTTCTCACAAAGCAGAGAGCTGTTCTCTGCCAAAGACCTGCACCCTCCAGGAGGGCAACTGGATTACAAAGCTCAGAAGCCCAGGGGCAGTTCTGGGTCAGGTGAAAGACCTTTCTCTTGAAACTGGGATCGCATGCAGTATAGTAACCCCAAACATGAAAGCTGACTGAATCCTGAGACCTTCACACAGCTGCTTTTGAAGACTCCAGTGATTTCCTTTTCCTAAAGGTTCAGTGAGAGCACAAGTGTGGCTGTGAGAGTTTCTGTAAATGCTGCCCTTAGACAGGAGGGCTCCCAGAAGCAGAGATTCTACTATGTGCATTTTGTCCTAGATTTACAGGCTCTAAAAAAGGTAAATCACCGTGTCAGCGTGGGCTGGTTTTTATAGTGCTTTTGCTGCTCTGCTGTACTGCGTACCGCAATATGATTGTCGGATAACACTCCCAACAGAGGCATGAGGCAGAGATAGGAGCCCTTGTTTACTCCTGAAGTAGTTCCTCTTCCCACACCTTGTTTGAAATAAAATGAAGTTCATGGATAGTGCTAGGAATCACACTGGGAACGCAGGGAGAGGCTCTTCTCATTCATTACACCAGCACTGAAAGACTGGGCCATCCTGTGTTCATGTCTGCTCTAACACACAAATGCTCACACACACATTCAGTAATTTTTTCCACGAACTTTGCAGCGGTTTAAAAGCAGGAGGGAAAAGAAGGTGCAGGGGGAAAAAAAAAAAAAAGAAGGAATTTGCCTGATGCATGGCAGGGAAACATGGACAGAAGCTCAACTCCCTGGTTGCCAGCCTAGCATCCACTCTCAGATTCAGAGATCTCTCTGTGTCCTTGTCCAGCAACGCACCTGTGGGATTTCAGGTGGGAGGCACTTTGGAAAAGGTACTGAGATACAGGGAGGCAGCAATGGGGAGAGTGAGCTGAGGAAAGCTGGGACGGGAGAGCCTGTACCTAGAGGTGAGCTGCTCCTCTTGCAATCCATCAAGCTGGGGTGAACTGTCCCCTCTGTCCTTTCTTCCCCTCCCAACCCAAAGAAAGACCCTGAAATCCAAGCAGCCATACAGCAAACAGTGCATGGCTAAGCTGCAAGGAGTGAGTTTGTTCCTCCTAGGGAATGGGGAAAAAAAATAGTCACATGTTAGCCATAGGTAGTGCTTTGTCTTGTGACAGCAATGCTCAGTCTTGCCCTCTGCATGAAGCTGAGTGCCACGCTCTGAGGCTTGTGTGAAAATGTAGAGGGAAACTGTGAGTTTCCCCTTTCTCCTCTTGCCCAGATCACAGGGATGCAAAGCGAACAAAGCACAGCAGAAAGAGTGATAGCTGGGGAACCTTTGCTCCCCACGGCAGATCGTGCTCACAAGCACCTGCCTGGTAGAGGAAACAGGCACCATCTGCTCTTCTGTTGCCATTTACTTAAGGGCTGGGGGGACTTTACAAAATCCAGTGCAATGTGTTAAATAACCAATTTTAGCAGGCACTGGGTTTCCCCTGTGGAGTGATGGTGCAGCACCACAGGTTTACTAGAAGCACTCCAATTCTAGGTGGCAGCAGGCATCTGCTGTCTGATTAAGATTTGCAGGAGTAGGTCTCCAGTGGCCAGTTTCAACATGGATTTAACTTCATCGAGGTCAGAGGTATAACTTGAGGGAGGAACTTCCTTGTCCAAGATCTTTAGTTAATAGCATCCTGCTAATTATGACTGAGTGCCGGGCTCCCGGCGAGTCCCCTGCCAACCCTCAGACATTAACCGCTGGCTCGGGGGCCATTTGCTGGGGAATGTCTGGCAGAGATGAGCTTTGTGCCTAAGCTGCTCTGCTGCTGCCGCTGCTGCCGCTGCCTGAATTGCCTGAAAGGCTTTTGCATGGAGAGGCTGTGAGAACTGCTGCTAGGTAGAGATCCTCATCTCTTCTGCGGTTCAGTCTTTTGTCTGGCGACATTCGTGGCTGCACTAAAAATAGCCAGTATTCCGCCCACCACACATTTTTATATTTTTCAAGTGGGTAGGCAGGGGGTGGAAGGACCTTCAGTTGTCTGTTTGGTGGGCGGTGGTGGCTTGTTTTTCCTTTGTTTTTTTCTCTTTCTGGTTGTTGGAGCAGATTCACTGGGGTTGTTTCTTTGCACAATTCTCTTCACATGTTGCAGCTGTGCACCTTAGCTCATGAAACTGCATTTAGCTCCTACTTCTGGACATGCCTCCTTGAGCTGAGTTAAATCCTTTCCTCAGTGCAAAATTTTGTCCTTAAAAGTAATTCCTCCAGTGAAAATGGTGTAAACTTCCAGATTTACATTGCTGAGAGCAGAATTAATCCTCTTGAATCTAAGATGCTATCTTCCTGGGTTTTTAATTGTCATCTAAATGTGGGGTTGTTAATACGTGGTTAGGGAAGGTGAGCAGAAGGTACAGAGTCCAAACCTGCAGGTTAGTGCAATAAATCTGTAGATTATATGTACAATCAGGTGACTTCTGCACAGACTTAAAACAGACCAGTGGGATACAAACTGCACACAACCACTAGATGACATGTATTCTATACAGTGCATCAGAGAAAGCTTAAAAATACATTGCTCAGATGTGCAAAATTAGCAAAGACCTGAAGTTGCAAATAACATGTTGAAAGACAAGTTTGGTGAGAAAGGTTGGAGAGAAGGAAGGAAAAGAAGGAAGGGAACGAGACAGAAGAAATGGAAATCAGATCCCTTGCCAGCAAACTGGCTGCATTTTAACTAGAAGGTGCTGTGGTTGCAGAGAACTCGAGGGATGTGTAGGTGACTAGAGGAAAAAAGCTACGGTGAAAAATTACAGTTACTGCAGGATTGGACCAGGATAACTTTTTTTCTATGTTTCTAACTGAAACTCCAAGCACAACAACAGGAAACCCACACCAGTAAAGACAAAAAGGAGAGGAATTTAAGGTGGAGAGATGTACGGAGGTGTCTTACAAAGCTCCCCATAGAGCTATCACTGCAAGAGGAGGCACTGGGAAAGGAAAGGAGCTGCTGTTTGCAGATCTCGAATAAATGTCAGAAATACAAACACACGTTTTTGAAGTGTAAAGCAGGAGCTGTTCTCACAAAGGCATCTGTTTGCTGACAAGGCTTATGACCACAAACGTAGCATTGTCCTTTCCAGAGGCATGAGTAGAGAGACAAAGAAAGCACAGCCTGAAGGAGTAGGCTGGGTTTATTTTTCCACCAATAACACCACTAACAGGACAAGAGGGCATGTTCACAGCACCAGGGCTGGGTGTTAACCTGCTTTCCTGGAGTATTGTGCTGGGGACTGTCTGCAGCAGGAGGATGACAAGAAACAGACTCTCTCTTGGTATTTGTAGCTGAGATGTAAACAGGTATCCAGCAAACATTGACCCACATGGCAGAATTACAGCACAGAGCTCCGAAGACCTGGCAAAATACAGTCCAGTCAACCAATTAGAAGAAAAAAGGAAGCCCAAATAACTTTCCCTATGTTACAAAAAATAAATATCTTTGTACACAGATAAGTATGTCTTCAGAAGAAAAAAAAAAAGAAAAAAATCAAACAACATAAACACCAAAACAGAAGACAGAAAGAAGCAGGTGGCATTGTGAATTTCACACGGATCTGAGCAGCTGCTTGGAAGAATAAATCTGTAAAGGCAAAAGTTTTGCCTTGGGCACTGAACACACTGCAGTACAGAGGAGCACTGGAAGGCTGTGTTTAAAATCTGTACCACTGACGTGGCAGTGTTCTTGCCAAAAAGGTACATGCAACATGCTTGAGGTAGGTGCAAAGTACCAAGCAGATTTGTTCCCACAGCACGAACCAAAAATGATACACAGAGTAGGAGAACAATTTTTTTAAAAAAGAATAAAAAGAGAGATACAATCCCCATTTGAATCAAGCAATGAGTCTTAATGTAAGTCTATAAAAGACACGAAAAACTTTCAGCAACCTGAAATACGAGGGTTTGTTTTTTAAAAGAGCCTTTCATGAAGCAAGGCCATTTTGATGAGACAATTTTCTCATCCCCTAAAGGTATGACAGTAATTTCAGTATTCCACCAAAATAGAAATATGTTAGCAGTGTAAAGGCCAGGGCCAAGAGGAGCCTGTGAGGTATTGCCAGCGTGAGGAGCCATTTACAGTGTACAGGGGTGTGCCTGTACCAGCTGCATCCCTGACCATAGGTCTCTGAACACAGCTGTGACAGGATTTATAGTGCTGCAGCTGTGTTCCCCTGGCAGCTGGTAATCCATGCTGGACTGGAACTTGAAGGAGCTGGGCAGAAACTTCCCTGCCTTGGCTCCCTGACAGGACATCCCAATTAAACTGTGAGTCACATTTGTGTTTCTTTATTCCCATGGACTTTTACCGTGTATTTTGGTGAACCCCGGATGTCTTGCATGGTGTGAGGCTGCTTCAGATGGAAGCAGGATCACAGTTGGGCTGTCATCCCAAAGTTTCCTCTTCCTGTGGATGAAGGATGCTGTTCCCTCTGCTCCCCACTCCCCTTTACAGGACTACTGTAAAGAAGGGTTTGCCAATGAGTATAAAAAGCTGAGCTTTTCACATGCATTAGAGGGTAAGTGGAAACATTTGTCCTTTAGTCTCTTGGCTGTGGATAGCTGTTCCCTGCTCCAGCTGTCTGTGTGCCATTGGCATAGAGAGCTGCTTCAGAAATGGAGCAATCAGTGTCTCCTCCAGGGCTATGGGAGAGAAGGGAAGACACTTTCCCATGGTGGTGGGAGAGGGGTTGGGGCAACACAAAGAACTTTTGGCAGTCTTTCTGGTAAATGGCATTTAAAATCACTGTGCACCCCTTGCCTCAGTACTGTTCTTTGCCAGGTCTGCTCTGGGCACAGGGCTCCCTTTGCTTGGCTCTGTGAAGGTAGACAGGGAACAACTGGGGAGAGGTTTTGTCTGGAATGCCAGCATGTTTTGTAGGAATCACACTTTCTCTCATGCACTTATGACATTTGTGGCTTAGTCTTGGCACTTCTCAGAGGCTAAAGCAGAAGCCAGACTGAAAAGTCTCTGACACCAGCAGTGAGCAGCCAGTGTGGGCTGGGCACAGAACCAGACTGGTGCTTCCTTGGAGAAGGGAAATAACCTCCTGAAATAACCACAGCCACACATGTCTATGGTGTTACCTGGCTGCTCATTGAAGGCCCATGGTGAAGGTCCACTTGGCTTCGTTTCAGCCAGGAATCACCAAGCTAGGGCCAGCTAGGAGCAGATTCCAGGAAGGTGTGAAATGAGGTGTGGATATGTTCTGCGCTGGCTCTGCCTGCCTTCCCCCATAAAAAGTGCCTGTGTGGCTCTCACACAGCCTGGTGGGATGACAAATGCATTGTCTGTTGGGAATTCTGTTGCAGGGGAACTCTGAGGAACCTGGAGAAGCTGGGCTTGTAGCAGCACCAAATGCTTGTATATGGAAATTAAACTCCTTTATTTCCTTTGTGAAGTTCTTACTGAACTCTGGCATCAGGTTGCCTCTCCAATACTTATGATGACTTTAGAGTGACTCTGTGAAGGACATGCAGGACAAGAGTGCCAGCCACAAAGAGTAAAAATTAGAAGCCTAACACCACCACTCTGTGCTTACCACTTGCCTGGAGGGTACAGTGCCCCTAAAAAAAGCAGCCTGTGTGAAAGCCAGGGGTATCCAGCATTCACTCACCATCTCCTTTGCTTTGCAGCACCTTAAGAATGACAAGAAAGATCTTCACCAACACCAGGGAGAGGTGGAGGCAGCAAAATGTCAACAGCGCCTTTGCCAAGCTGAGGAAACTCATTCCCACTCACCCACCAGACAAAAAACTGAGCAAGAACGAGACACTCCGGTTGGCCATGAGATACATCAACTTCCTTGTCAAGGTCCTGGGAGAGCCAGGCCTCCAGCAGACAGCAGTGGCACCTCGGGGCAGCATCCTGGGGTTCTTCCAGCAAGCCCCACACTTGCAGAGCATGGAAGAGCTGACACTGATTGAAAACTGTGGTGTCTCCTGTCCCAGCATGAGCAGCAATATAGCAGAGTGTTGGTCAGAGTCATCATCCCCTAGCAGACAGTGAGATGTGCAGTCTTGGTGTTAGTGTGATAGTCCCTCTCTCCTGGCAGAATCTGTGGGTTGCTCCTCTGTGTATTGTGATTATTTATTTATATTTATCGCTATTTTATTTGCATTTTTATTTAATAGGATAGGAAGTCCTTGGTCGTGCAAAAAACCTGGAAGTCCAGACGGAGAACTTGTGGTCTCTGGGAGCTTGGAAGGACATACTGCTGTCATGGCAGAGTCCAAGCCAAAAGAGTCTTCTGCCTGGATCTCCTCCATAAATCAGGGCATAGAAATTCATTCAGTGTTTCTGACAGGGAAAGAGATTATTCTCCCATGCTATTTCAAGGAAACATTATTGAGATGAAGAATTATGACAGCACCACAAAATTTGTCCACAACAGACATCTGGCCTCAGAAGTAAAAGATTTTGAGAGATGTGATATTTGACAGAGTCCTCTACCAGTTGTTCTACGGGCTAATTGCACTCACTCTTGAACTTGTGAATCTTATTTCTAGCTTGAGTCTTTTGTTTAAAAAGTCCTAGTCCTTGAACCTGGCTGCATCTTTCTTCATCAGACTGGACAGATCCCTTGTGTCAGAGGAAAGCACATTAAATAAAATTAAATGTTAGGTTAAAGCAAAAAGTGCCAATTTAAAGTGACAAAATACATTGTCATAGATGAGTTTCAGTGGGTTCAATAGGCAAAGTAAATCTCCTCCATAGCAGTGACAGTGTGAATGCGAAGGAAGATGGTCAGCTATGCCCCAGCTACCTTAAAAGCCCATCAAAGAGGTTGGT
Organism: Corvus kubaryi; assembly: GCF_017639235.1. Taxonomy (NCBI): domain Eukaryota; kingdom Metazoa; phylum Chordata; class Aves; order Passeriformes; family Corvidae; genus Corvus; species Corvus kubaryi. The sequence continues at coordinate 5,471,400 of NW_024581095.1, read as the reverse complement.
GGCTCAATGCCTTTGTTCTCCTGTAGGAGCTGTAGCAATGCTTTGGGAGGGAGGTGCTGCTTTGGGAGGGAGGTCCCAGGACAAAGGCCTCAGTGATACGCTGTGAAAACCTTTGTGGACAAGCCTATGTCCATGGTTATGCCTGCCATACCTTGCTGACTGCCCTTAAACTCCCTGATTTCACCTGCTCTAGCTGAGGCTCTCCCACCTGGATACTATTCCCAAATGGCCCAACAGAGCAACCACAAAGAAACTGGTGTAAATATCTTCCATTTGTGAGTTATTTCCCTGTAGGAAAAACACCAACCACCATGCTGTAGGTGTTTAGCTGACAAGCGGGATGAAAAGAGGCTTCATGAAAGTGGCCACTGTGGGTTATTGTTGCCCACAAAGAAATCAATTTTAATTTCCTGCCTGAGTTACAACCTGTGCCTGCCAAGGCCTGGTCTGCTCCTGTGAGTTACGAGCAGCCTAGAGGAGCAGAGAAAATGTCACCAGCTTTAAGTAGAATGGCTTTCTGGTGAGATCCTGCTCCCACTGACACAAGTCCCTCTTGATTTCCATGTGGACCAAGGTACATGTCAAGGCTTAGAAAAGACAGTTGTTTACAACTGGTGAAGAAATGTAGCTCCCTTAGGGCAAGGCATGTCCCTGGGCTGTTTCTGTTTGTTCATGAGACAAAGAGGTGCTTTCAGAAAGCAGAACTAGGGTTTGTGCATGCAACATGTACGGTCCTTCTGCATGAGGGGATTTGGCACCTGAAGCTGAGCTGCACCAAAGAAGCCAGGGCTGGCTCCTGCTATGGGAATGTCAAGCTGTCCTCAGCACTGACAAAAGCCAAGGTCTGACAAGAACACAGCTCACCCCATCCAGCACTGGTGCTGTAAGGTACAGGCATGCCAGTGGATAGATTCTGGCCAAAAGAAGGAAAGAAAAGAAGCGGAAAGGGTTCATGTTGATTTGATTTAGTTTCTGAACACTGCTAATAGTCAGTTTGCTAATCCCTGGGTTTGTCAGCTGTCAGGACTGCCCGGGGGAGCAGCTGAGTGGAAAGGCACTGAGAGCCCTTCCCATGGTTTGCTTCTCCCGACCTCGGCCCACCTTAATGTGACTAAATGGAGCCACAGCCTCTTCTGCACAGCACCTCAAATGTAATGAGCCACGTTCTCCTCCCAGCTTTCCGCTGGCTTGCTGGAGTTGCAGCAGGACAGATTAGCCTAAGTAAATCAGAGCACTTACTGCTGAGGCGTGGTGGTGCTATTGGGTCTATCAGTCCTTGCTATCCTAGGAAACACACATCACCAAGGCAAGGAAAAACATCTTGTGAGCAGCTGTCATACTGGGAAGGGGAAAGAAAACCTGGCAATTTTGTAACATAACATGCTTGTTGTATTTTCTATGCTAAAAAACTTCCCTTCTTGTTACTGCTTTGGTTCATATCACCGCTTTCTTTGATCTCCTTTCAGTACAGGGGCTCCCTACTGCCACATTCAGCAAGTATTTCACTAGATCTCTCTACCAAAGATTTCTTTTTTTTGGTCAAGTTTCTTCTTTGTGTTTTGGGGATTTCTTATCTGTGTGATCATGAACAAATACGGTGCAACTGATAACACTGTGCTATATGATGTTATTCAACACCTAATATATTCCAAATAAATAATTTAAGAAACTAATCTTTGTCTTTCTAAACTTCTCTAAAATTGCATTTTACATTTGCATACCACTTGGTAGAGAATCCCAAAAACATTGGGATGTAATTTCCAGCAGAGGATTCTTCTACTATCTCTTATGCAAGACTCTTGATGGTAGAAACAACATTATCAAATGATGAAAAATGACAGCAGATCTTTTTTTAATACAATTTCTTGCAATTTTGGGTCGTATATCTATTTGCATCTACATGCTAGGAAGATTTTGACCAGCCCTTGAAAAAGATAGAGAACTAAAATTTCATTATGCAACATTATTATTTATCTCTTCCAAACATTCGCAATTCAAAAGATTTTAATCAACCTCATTTTAAAAAGCATAAGACACTCTGAAGAATTAATTTAGAGTCCATTGTTATCTGGAGGTGTTCAGATAGGCACAACATAAAGATTCAAACAGGAGTCCAGGTTCAGATATAAAAATTAATTCAAAGTTGAGGGGAGCTTAGGATGTAAAGATGTTTTCTGGCAAACATCTGATGAGAACACCTAATCCCCAACTGAATCTGAGGCTGGGAAAGGGAGAGGGAGCAATAGGATGACAGATGCAGAAGTCGTGAGGAAGAGATGGCAAATCACTGGGACACAGGGCCAGTTCCAGTTTCATGCTTGGCTGGATGTCTCACGTCCCTGACAGTGCTCTATGATACACCAAGAGAGGAATTTCTGCACAAAATGTGTGTCAGAAAAGCATCATCTCAGGGAATCATATATAAAAGTCATGAAATCAACAAATGTGAGGTTCAAAATGTATTTATATGTGATGTCCAGTATGTATTTACACTAAGCAAGGCAATGTCACCTTAGAGAGAGCCCTCTGCTTACAGCAGGTGATGCCAAATTAGTTTGTGTGCTGAGGATCATGTGGCAATCCCTCCTCTGGAAGTGGGCACGGTACAGCTATGTCAACATAGTCCTGTGAGATAACGGGACCTGTGCCATGGAGACGGACCAAGTTAATTGGAGTTGGCTGAAAATGTCTCAGATATGTTGCTGCAGTGGGAAAACCTTAGTACAAGTGACAAAAATATCCCTAGTCCTAAGGATCCTATTGTCCCCTAGATATAACTAGCAGTGTTGAACAGAGTTGTGTGAATAGCATTTTTTTTCACTTTTGTAATTTTATTTTTTTTTCTGTGAAGCTATGGCTGTCAATATTGCAAGGAACACCAGGTAAGGTGGCATTTTCTAGGAGCATTTTTAGTATCTCCTGGTACAAAAGGGAGTGCTGGAAAGTTAAAAGAGTCATGGCTTGCTCCAACCTGCACGGTACTCCTAACCTGCACAGAGGGTGTGAGGCGTACTCCTGTGAAATTGTGATGCAGGAATCTCAGTGAGACACTCCTTTACTTGGAATTTCTAAAAGGATCAGTGGAAGAATACAGGTCCACATTTCAGATCAAATGAGGATTACTTTCTCCAGAGGCAGGAAATATGTTCTGCCACTGTTCAGCTGTTACAGAGCCTACGGGAACCGATGCCAGGAGAGGTGCAGTGTCACTGTACACTGTTCCTAATAACCAGGCACAAGCGTGCAGGCTGCTGTCAGTCATGTCCACTTTCTCAATATCCCCTTGTGGCTATGGAATGTAATTGAAGTTGGATATTTGGGCTGGGTAAGGAAAGGAGTAAGTTGCAAATGTATCTTGCAAGGATGCTGTAGTCTTGTGCACGAATCCCAGTGATGGCCAGCCTGTGGTTAGAGGAAGGGCAGGTCTGCAGTCTGGGTTTTGGTTTGAGATTCTGTGGATTCAAATCCTGGTGGATGTCAGCACACTGTGCCTGGCACCGGACAGTGCACAGTGAGCTCCCACATCTGTGTGGTGCCTCGTGGTTTCTGGAGTATTGCCCACGCTGAGGAAGACTTTGTGGTGAGGCTTTTACTCAGTAGCCTTGTTTGCTGTACCTTGTCTAAATCAGTGGGGAGGAGAGTACAGTGAGCATCACACAGGGAGACTCACAGGATTCCTGGGACAGCCACATTAAATGGCAAACCAGAGTTGTTTTAGGATGCTAAGATCCATCCCAGCATCTTTCTCTGAACAAGAAGTAAAGGTGCAGCACCAATGTGCTTCACAGGCGTTATGATTCATGAACCATTTAGCAACTCATCTTCCAGTATCTAACCAGTTCCCACAAATTTCTTTGCTGCTAGGGAATGATAGGCAGTGACCACGGCTAAAGTAGTGTGAGCAAGGCAGATCTGACTTTTGTTCTTTGAAGGCTGAGTGATGAAAGGGGGTGGAGAGAATGGGTGACTTAACTACTGACCTGTGGGGCAGGGGTCACTTGGGAGCCAGTCTTAAATCTAAAGGTCATCAACACAGTGACAGTCTAAATCCGTCACTTTTCAAGGGTGTAATTGTATTTTTAATACAGCAGGTGCTGAGAGAATCAGAAGGGAGAAGGTGGGTGGAAGAAGCAGCTCAAAAAATGACTTGGGTTACAGAAGGTAGAGATTGCCCTGTGCTCAATCAATACCTATATTTGGTTGAATTTAGTCACTTTTGTTCTCTCTGTAAGCCAAGGGCAGGATTTTCTTTGCACTCTGAGTTGGTCCAACTCTTCTCTGTAAAGAATAGAGCCTCATCCCATTGTATTCTCACTCCACTCCCTTTCCATATGTGAGCACAAATGCACATCCCATCCCTCTACAGTTTGTTTCACTGCCTTGGATTGCAAACCCAGCAGAGCACAAAAGAGGACCCCGTGATAAACTTCCTTCGGAGAAGAGACCCCTCAGCACTGAGAGCCAGAAAGAGAGGCAAGGAGCAGCCAACCTTTCCCAGGTACATCTGTCCTGCTGAGTGTCAATGTCACAAAACAGCACAGAAGAGCTTAAGGATGAAGGACAGGAAGAAGTCAGTGAGGGTCCTGTGGATCTCAGCATGGACTGCATTGGGATTCAGATGAAGTCTCCGACTTTCATGCTGACAAGTAATGCAGAGAGGTATTCACAAGCACAGGGCAGCAGAGGTTTCCCATGCATCCACCTTTCTGCAGACGCCTTGGGGCACAGTATCTCAGAGCTGAGGAAGGTCCCTCACTTCCTCTGAAATTCCCCTCTCTACACGTTGAAAGACAGACTCTTGGGTAGCCTAAAACCTTAATGAAAAGCTAAAGGATGACAGCCTGCAGTCAGCAAGTCTCCAGGGAGGCATTCTGCTTCCAACCCTGTCTGTAGACATTGATTAGCATTATTTTCTCTTGGTGACTGTATTTGGCAAACCCTGGCAGACAGCAGTGCTCAGTTCTGGGGGCGAGAAAGGCCAAGAGCAGACAATATTAACTCTGTCTTCAGACCACCAGCAGAATTGCCGTGCTCTGATACATTGATATACAACCAACCAGAACGCAACCTATGGATTCCCTCAGCTCAAGACCTCATGCCACTAAATTCCAGCTTTAAAAAGCTTTACACTTATGGGAAAGACCCGAACTCTCAGGTGCAATGCCTAAAAGCACCTTGAGTGGAGGCTATCAGACCTAGTTAACCACAGGATCTCAGACCAGCTGACCGTGACCTGAAATGTTTTACTGCCTATAGGTTAACAGGTATTTCAGAAGGAAGAATCTGGTCCGGCTGAGAGGCTTTGCAGTGATCTCTGTGGGACTGAATGGCAAAAAGTCAGCTGCCAGTTGAGAGTTCCCTACAGAGAGAGTGAGCTTGGCAGATTGGACTTGCCAAGAGCACTTGGTGCTGGCACAGCCTGCTTGGGTGGGAAACATTCCCACCACTCGAAAATGAACTGAAATAACTCAATACTGAAGGGAGCTGCCTGCTCTGGCTCTTCCTTCTGAGCTATGCTGCAAACATTTTTCCCAAATTTTCCAGCACAGAAGAGCAGCCAGCTGCTGTCTGGAGAACATGCCCAGCCACCGTGCTTGGCACAGGACAGCCCAATCTCAAAGGCCACTTTTCTGCACAGACATGTGGAATGCAAACAGGTGCTCCCCAGCTCTCAGGTTTAGAAATGAGGGGAGAAAGTCATGGCAGGTAACTTCAGCAGCATAATTCTACCTGACAATTTTGAATGGAACAGCTGAGCAGGTACAGCAAACACAAAGAAAGCAGACATATCTGTTTTTCTATCTTTCTGTCTATCTATTATCCATTGATCTGTGTTACCCTTATCATCTCCTTGAAATCCATCTTGAAGTTCATTTAAGGTCACATACAAAAAAACCCCACAAATTTTGCCTTTATAATCAAAATGATTCTTCTTTCAGACTAAAGAATAATATAAGTGAGAAAAGTGAAACAAGACAGATTGCCAGAGAAAGCATGGAGGATGAATTAACCATGCCAGACATAAACTGGATGGACACTACACTTGTTGTAGGGGCACAGATTTCCTCTCTATGACTCCTCTATATGTCAGCTGCAGAAAACAGAGTAACACCACCTTGTTTCTCTTACATCTAACAAGTAAGTCAAGTGGCCAGTTAGGTAATTCTGAAATAGCGGCTCCTATTAATTTCAAATATTTCCCAAAAGTACAGGCTTCTGAACCAACACAGACATATATTATGTTTCTGATTATCAAATATGTTTTCTATTTCCCTCAACAGTAGAGCTGTAAGTTGCTAAAGTCAAATTTTTAAATTCAAGTAAGTGAAAATACTCCTAAAATAATAGTAAAAAGAAAAAATTTTCTCTGCTATTTATCACAACTTCATCAGTTAAATATTTCCAGCAGCTCTCTGTGTGGTGCTGTTAAGATAAATCAAACCAAAGACAATACTTCCTCTTGAAAACTGCAGGTTCAAGTTAGGCAGGAGTTTGTCATAAATACTTCCTCAAAGCTTGACTTACCCTGACATTTATGTTTCCTTTTATCCTGACTCTCTGAAGTACTGAAAAAGTCTAGTGCTGGGGCTGTCAGTAAGACTCTTGATCTTGAGGGCTCAACTTAAAACATTTTAGGGTTGCCATGACTGCTTTTTGGGGTGTTTTTCTTGTAATCTCTGCCCATGCATGCTTTTAAGATACGTCAGAAAGACGAGGGTGACTGGTCAGACAAGTCAGCTGGAAGAGCTGGCAGTGTAGAAGCAGCTCAAAGATATTTTTAAAAACAGGCACCTTCAAGTCATTTAATCTCATGTTCCTGAATACACAAGCATGTAGAGCCCCTAGCTGCTTTTAAAACCTGTGGCTACAGATTTGAGTCTTGAGTCCTCTGGGAGCGTTCATCTCCCAGCATGGGCAGAAAGAAGAGAATTAGGGCAGGCACTAAGGCAATCAAGCAGATAGTTTACTACTCTTAGCAAGGCAAGACCACCACAGAAAATGCCCAGGAAAACCACCCCCCCCCCACCCTACCGCAGAAACATACCCTGCCCCTAGACAACTGGCGCTTTTTTTCCTACCACGTTTCTTATCAGTCTCCTGCAGAGACTCTAAAAGTCTTATCTTGATAGCCCAGATTACCAAGATGATCTCTTCTCCATGACGAATAGAGATGGACATTCCCAGTCCAGATAGTTACATTAATAGAACTCCTTTCCTTTCCTTTCCTTTCCTTTCCTTTCCTTTCCTTTCCTTTCCTTTCCTTTCCTTTCCTTTCCTTTCCTTTCCTTTCCTTTCCTTTCCTTCCCCTTCCCCTTCCCCTTCCCCTTCCCCTTCCCCTTCCCCTTCCCCTTT
>NW_024581095.1:5423743-5463647 GCF_017639235.1 Corvus kubaryi | reverse complement strand
CCCCTTCCCCTTCCCCTTCCCCTCCCGTCCATCCCAGCTCCCTTGCCATCCTTTCAGTCTCCTTACCCTCCCCCCAATTAATTCCTATGCTTTAATACCATCTAAGAGTCCTTAGTGAGAAGAGGATCTGCTTGCTATGCAGGTGCAAGTTTTCAGCACCACAGCACAACAGCAATGCCACCCGCTCTGCCCTCCTCAGGGCTTCTCTTTGTCAGCCACTTTTTCTTTTCTTCCTTTTCAGCTCCGTGCTGAACAACCCCATGCAGATAATCTGATTATGCTAATTTGTACTTCATGAACCCAGAGTAAGGGGATCTGTGGGGGTGAACTGGGCTGGGGATAAGGGTGGTGAGGGCAGGAGAGAGGTTTGGGAGGGGGATGCACAGACAATGGGTTCAAGTCAGTTAACAAAAAAAGCTGTCTGTATTGCCAAACAAAGCACTCTCCGGGTAACCCCTTGCTGCTCTTGACAATTTAGAGTGTCCCAAACTGGCCTGCGCCACTGAGCAGAAAAGGGAACACGGAGAATATACAATGAAGGGGCACAATGAGAAGTCTGTTTCCTGTTGAATGTTGCTTTTTTTTTTTTTCTCCTTAACTAATCCTTCCCAGAATCTAGTAGTTGAAGTATGGTCCACAAATTGTTTGTCAGATGGTAGCTATGGCACTAGACAGCTTCTGAGCACACACACCCTCATCTGTCCAATTAGATTGACGATGTCCTCGAAATTTATTGAATAATGGGCATTGACTTTGCAGACACAAGCTCACAACTCTCAGCTTGGACTCATCCCTCTGCGGGAGCTGACAGAGTCCCAGCTTGGTTTTCCATTCTCTTTGCTGTAGGCAGAATTGATCAGGAAACAACTGTGAGAAAAAACATATAAAGGGTATGGAAAAAAATATTTTCAAGATTAAAGCAATCCCAAAACTGTTTCCATTTGTAGGGACCTCCTGAGATAATCTGGTCTAAGCCTCCTGTTCAAGCCATCTCACCTAGAGTTGTTTGTCCAGGACTGTGTCCAGTCAAGTATCTCCACAGATCCTTTGCTGTTGCAAGGGAAAATGGGAGACGGAAAGAAGACAGTTGCTCTGCACTCTACCCTAAATAGGACAGCTTCTCTTGTTCTCATGCAGAACAGACTATTTGTTTAGTCCTGCAGCCCAAAGCAGAATACCTGTGGACACCATTTAATGAAAGCAAATGGAGGTGGAAAAATGACTGTCCTGAAGCTGTCATCTCAGGTCCAGTCCTGGGTTCAGCTGCACTTGCATTAGGCTAATACATGAAGTTTACCTGACAGGGTAGAAAATATGCACTATCTTGCCAGCATTGCGCTTCTTTATTTGAGATCTCATTTGCTGAATGTGTAGTGCATCACAAGGCATATATCAGTATTTAACAAAATTAGCTCTAAATAACACTGCGAATGGAGCAACTAAGCAAAGGAGCAGAAAAAAAAGTATCAGAAATGTAAGATTACCAGGTTAAATTCAAATATAAAGAGTATTTTGAAATTGTCATATGTTGATGGAAGCATCTGTGTTCACAGTATGAATAGAAATGTCCCTTGCTTTTCTTCCTTTCCCTGGGAAGCAGCGAAGCTTATCCGATGTGATCCAAACTACACAGTATTTTTATGAACTGTGTAATATTTCATATAAATTGATCTGATTAAATAGATAATTTTAAATCTGAGACAATCAGTAATCCCAGATCCCATGCTCCCTGAATACTAGATGCCTGGAGCTCTTGGAACACCTAAAATCCACGGACATCTAATGAACTTTAAAGACCTCGGCTTTTGCCCTACTGATGTGTGCAACAGAGAAAAGCCAGTGAATGCACAGGACTTACTCCATGGGAGTAGTATCAAGACTGGTCATTTGTCCTGTTTGAGGTCTTCCTGTATCCTTTTCTTCCCTTCTACAGCAGCTCTTGGTTGAGATCAGACTGGCAAGGGTTTGGCAAAGGAGATAAACAGAGTAAGTAGCATAATCTTGAGGAGAAGGTCTTGCTCTGTCCCCTTGTGTTTCTCCTGACCTCAGGGATGACCTGCCCCAGACCCCCTTTTTTTTGTTTATAGAGATAGTGAGTCACTGTAGGCAAGGATGTTTATTTTGCTGTATATATACAGGGAGTTTAATGCAATTCATTTGAAACTCTTAAGTAATATTGTGACATACAAAGCTAATACATAACAAGAATATGTAAAGAATGTATTGCCAGCCTTGATTGATTACAATCTTGAAACTACTCAGCAGTGATTATCACTGACATGTACTTTTCCAGAAAAAGAAAACCCTGAGCAGTTGGACGAAGCAGGCCCACAACTTTCAGACCCAGAAGAGATGCTCATGTGGGTAGAGCGGGACTGGTGAATTACCTACACTGATGAAAGGCACAGTAGGTGTATTGAGCACCCAGTCCTGAGAATCATGTACCTGCTGAGAGGACAGGGAGGCTGCTCTGTGTTTGCTGGAGCTGAACCACAAGTCAACACAACGGATAAAAGCTCACCCAGGGAACATTACAGGACAGTGACAGTACAGCACTCCTGCATGCCATTGCTGAGGCAAAGTCACTACTTTGGGGAAAAGCATCCTTTAAATCTTGGTCGGATCAACAGGGGGCTGGAGCTTGTCTGAGTCCTATCAACTAATCAGCAAGTGATATATCTAATGATGCAGTAGAGAGATAAACAAGGTAATAACAGTTAAAGTCCACTCTATAAATCAGCTCCTTTCAAAAAGAATACTGTTAAGGAATAAGATGTGCTAAGGAGAGGCTTAGCAGCCAAGATCCTAACTTTTGTTAACATGAATTCAGCTCTAAGTGAAGTCATGACTGAGTTTACTATTGCAATAAAGATACAAAATACTCCAGTATTTATTTTTCAGACACACAAACTCTTTTTGTATACATCTACAGCCTGAAGTACACACTTTTGCCTACTTGTGTGTCCATGACCTAAGATTAGACCCCAGGGAGCTCCTGGATAGAGCCAGCAGCATTGGCTACAGCTGCTACAGTCCCAGGCTTCAGCTAGGAATGAACACAGTGCTGCTGCTTCAAAGGCTGTAGAGAAGAGAAATTTTAAATGGATCCTTAAATATTTGTGAGAATCTAATCTGGAATGAAGGAGGAGGGATCTGAGGTGGATGTAAGTCAAATAACACGACTGCTTAGTTTAAAAAAAACCCATAATTTCTCCTCTTTGCAATTTAGATTGGCACTAACCAGCGCACAAAATAAACCAGAGTAAAGTTGTGTTAGGAGAAAATTGGCCATCTGAACTTCCTGTGATTTGTTTTCTCAATTCTTTTCAGAAAATCTGAAAGGAGACAGAACCTGACTTTCTGGAGAAAACTGTGAAAAAGAAGGAGGGTAACAGGAGTGAAACACGAAGATGGAAGTTACACAAATGTAAAGGTGGGGCCTGAGTATATGAGTATTGATTGAAGGCATACACAAGTAAGGTGACAAGAGTGGGATGAATAGCCAGATTCTCAGAGACAGATGGGAGACTGAGAGGTGCACTAAGCCACGAGTAAATGCTGATGACGGCATGGAGAAACCAAGAAAACCAGGTAAGCTGTGGGGGAATGATACTGAAAGAAATATGCAGGGTTGATGAATATATGGTGCTGGCAAGAGAGGAAACAGGGGAAAATGTACTAGAAGATCAAAGTAAGGAGCTTGATGGGGATAAAAGACTGTTGGAAAACAGGGAAACAAAGCAGAAAACTGTGGAGCAGAGCAAGAATTCGACTGGAAGGAGACAGACAGCAGTGTGGCAGATGGCTACAAATCACAAATGTGGCAGGATGAGAGCAGACAGTGGAAATGTCTATTTCCGTATGTGACAAAGATTACTATTTTCACCTGACTTGATTTTGACACACAGACTTGAGTTTGAGAGATCTTCTTCTTAAAAGATAAATAAATTTAATCTAATAATTAATAAAAAAAGAATGTTTCTAATTTCCTGATTTTGAGAGAGAAGAGCAAGAGTTTTGAGACATACTGGTGAAATATACTAAAGAAGTTCTCATCCTTTGTTTCCCTAAGGCACCATTTTTGAATTCCAGGCCACTGTCTGTAGGATCCCAACAATCATTATGAAATAAAAGACTAAATAAACATATCCCACATTAAGCAGCAATTTCACCAGCTATACTTCCATGCTAAGTACACAGATCCTTTTTTTCGAGTACAAAATTAGCATAATCCTGCTGAAAAGTACTCTGGAGAATGTGCAAGTTGGGTAACTATTCAGCAGGTGTTTACAGTGAGGTTTTTTAAGGTCAGGATAACATTCCTTGGGCAAGAGAGTCAGTTTGGGCTTGTGCTTTGATTTCATACACTCATACAACACAGCAGTATACTAACCAGTCCATCTTTAAATTTCTTATGGGTATACTGTGCTACTCAGATCTTATTGTTAGCTTGCTCCCAAGAAATGGAGAAAGGGGCATCTGTTCTTCCAGTTTAAAATCAGCAAAACACAAAAATTGTGTCACTCACACACACAGAGACAAGTGTACCTAGCTTACACACTAATAGCATCAGCTCACACTGCCACATTCTCTCAGCATCTGTATAGTTGGCTCAAGGATGAACAGGATTATTTAAGAGGTTTTATCCCCTGCTATCTTTAAATTATTGCTGAAATATCCAGGACAGCTGGGAAAATTGATCAAATCTTAAGTTTTCTTGTTTGTTACTCTACTTTTGTTACAGACTGTGTTCTGTGATCTGATTTCTCCTTGGTGGCTTCCTCTGCTCTTCCTCTACTCTGCTAAGATGCCACCCTGAACACAGATGAATCTCTCCCTGGTTACTAGCAGTCTTAGAGAAACTGCTGCTCTTATTACCTGCTGGAGCTGGAGGCAGAAAACTCACCAAAACTTCTTTCTTGTTTAACTGTGTCGGTTAACACACTTTCTCACCTCACTGCTGTGAGATCCACCTCCACACCAGCTACCTCTGTGTTGTCTAACCCCAACCACCAGCCCAGCCCCGAGCAGCCACTCTCTCTCCCACCAGTGGGACTGGGGAGAGAAATGGAAGGGTAAAAGTTCACAGGTTGGGATAAGGCCAGTTTAATAAGGGAAGCAAAAGCTGGTCACACAAGCGAAGCAAAACAAGGAATGAATTCCCTGCTTCCCATGCCTGGGCAGGTGTTCAGCCATTCCCAGCAGAGCAGGGTCCCACCACACATCATGGTGACTTGGGAGGACAAATACCATCTCTCTAAGTGTCCCCTTCCTTCCTTCTTCCCCCCACTTTATACACTGAGCATGATGTCCCATGGTCTGGAATGTCCCTTGGGTCAGTTGGGGTCTCCTGTCCTGGCTGGGTCTCCTCAGCACGAGGAGCAGAAATGGCCTTGGCTCTGTGCAAGCCCTGCTCAGAAATAACAAAAACATCTCTGTATCATCAGCCCCTGAGTTCAGCACAAATCCAAAACACAGCCCCACACCAGCCCCTGGGAAGGAAATTATCCCAGCCAAAAGCAGCACAACTCTGCTTTGGAGAGCAACTTGGGGTGCAGTGACAAGGCAGGGTTATGTATTTGGGGACCTGACTAAAAATTGAAAGTTCAGGTAAGTATTGCTGATCTGCTGCAAAATAGCACCAGTAGAAGTATCACTGCTGGCATGTTGAAGAATTTGAGTATACCTACACAAGTTGCAGGCACAGTGGTGGCTGCAGTGCAGATGTTGCTGGCCCAAATGGCGACTTCTTTTTGTGCCACTATAGATTCTTTGTGGTCACTGACATTTTTCTTTCTCTCCCTCTCTTTCTATGAACACATACGAGACAGCCTGAGTAGTTTTCACTGCCTAGGAATGAAACGGATGCCACTCGGTGGGGATAAACCAGTACTGCAAGGAATGAAAACGCCTACATCGTTTTAAATCCCATCAGGAGCTCCGCGGCTGCAGCTGCACGGACACAGAGCCCTGCTCAGGGGGAAACAATACGACGCTGAACCGATTTCTGCCACAGAATGCAGCTCACTAATGTATTATGTCTTATTATGTATCAGCTGGGGCAAGTCGATATTCTGCTCTAGAAAGCAAACTCCGGTTTCTGTGTCTGCACACAAGCACGACAGAAAATAAGAACTAGATTTGTTAATGACAAGTAAGAGATCATTTTGACTAAGTTATGATCTCTTCATGTAGATGAAATGAAGATGGCAATAGCCAGGAAATAGAAATGAGCTGCATGCACATGGGTCAATTGTCATGGAGCAAATGAGTCACTGGATGCACACAAAGGAAGAGACATTGAGAATAGGAACTTATTCTGTGAATATTGTACTGATAAAAGGCCAATCAATGAAAATAATAGCTTGCTATTCATAGCAAGCTGAAATTATTCTGGGAAAAGTTCAAGTGTTTGCTATGTTAACTGGCATAAATATTTTCCCCAGAACAATTCTACAATTCCAGTCATTTCCTGAAATTAGTTCTTGGTAGGCAAAGAACAAGGTTAAGAGCACCTGTGAAAGTTGCACATTTTCAGATTGCTTTGCTCAACTACACCATACAGTGTGGAAAACTCAGAGCCTTTAAGAGTTCTTTTCACCAGCCTGTGGAAGTGAATGGAAAAGACAAAAACAGTGTAGAGGAAATTTAGTAGGGAAAATCAGCCAAAAACTCACAAACACATAAATTTAACTTCCATGTCCAGAGGGGAAAAAAAGAAAAAGGTTAATATGCAGAAAAGATGAAAACAACAAACTTAGCAGTGTTCCATCAAGAACAGTGTCAAGTTAGTGTACTTTGGCTTTGGGGTGACAAAATTGTAGCTTTCCAACGCTTGAAGAGAGCCTGTCAGAAAGATGGAGATATGTTTATAAGGGCATGCAGTGAGAGGACAAGGGGGGAATGGCTTCATAGTGAAAGAGAATAGATTCAGATTAGATATGAGGAACAAATTCTTCCCTGTGAGAGTGGTGAGGCCCTGGCACAGGGTGCCCAGAGAAGCTGTGGCTGTCCCTGGATCTCTGCAAGTGTCCAAGGCCAGGCTGGACAGAGCTAGTAGAAACCTGGGATAGTGGAAGTTGTCCCTGCCCATGAATGAGCGTTACGGTCCCCTGCAACTCAAACCATCCTCAGTACACAAATATCCTTCAGCTCATTAAAGTTAGCTAGTCTGGTGAACAAAGAAAAAGCAAATGTCATTATCTTGGAGCTAGCAGATCTTTGAAAACGTTTCACTTGGGAAGCTCAGGAGCAAACTAGTTTTGCTGAAAATACTGTGGGATTGGTGCAATGCTCGATACAGATCTTTCAGGAGGCAAAGTTAACAATGGCCTTCACTACCAAAATGGATGTAAAGATGCATTAAAGTGCTTCTGCTGAGCTCTGACCAGGACCTGGTGTACATCAACACCCTCAGTAACTGATGAATAGATGGCATCAGACTGGGAAAGGCCACAGATGGAACCGACAATACACGTTGGTAATGCTAAATATCCTTGACGAGCTTCAGAAATTCTCAATAGGGAAAAAAAAAAGAAAAATGTATCAGGGTAAGTGCCCTGTGCACGAGGTGCGCACAGAAGCTGCACAAACGCAGGAAGGGCTCCAGAGGAGGCCACAACCGATCTCAAACTGCGCATGGAGCAAGACTAGCAGTACCTTGACCGAAAAAAGGCAAACAAAAGGCACGACACGCACCGCGGGCGCTCAGACAGCCCCGCCGCGCGGCTGAGGGAGGGGATGGCCCATGAGGCGCCGCCCCCGCCCCGCCCCGCCCCGCCCCGCCCCGCGCTGACGGCGGCCGGGAGCGGCCAAGCCGTCTCCTGAGGGCTCCCTCGCCTCTCCTGTCCCGGGCAGCCGCTTCGGGAGCTCCGTGCCCGGCCATGGAGCTGTGGCAGGTGCCGCTGAGCTTCTCCCGCCTCCGCATGTTCCCTTTCTTCGACCTGGCGCATTATGTCGCCTCCGTCCTGGCGCTGAAGGAGCAGCGGGGTGAGCGGGGCGAGATGGGACGGGGCGGACACCCCACACCCCCATCCCAATCCCGGTGTTCCTCCGTGTTCCCCCGGCCCTGCGCCGTGTGCGTGTGTGTCGGCGGGGTGCCCAGCCCCGGCAGGGTGAGGATGGGGCCCTGAGGGGAGCCGCCGTCCCAGTTACCCCATGGCCGTGTAATTGGGATTGTCTGCCGCCTGCATTAGCCCGTCTGTCCATAAGCGACGTCTTATTGCCCGCAGAAGACACCCAGCCAAGCTCTTCTCGCTTTCCAGAACTTAGGAGGCACTGGCTAATTCAGCCAGGAGTTTCGCTGAAAACATTTTAATTCTTAAATTTAGTTATTTATTTATTTGTCTCAATCTTAAAGTCTCAGGAGTGAAAGGGCTAAGGTCCCTCCAAGTTAGGTTTATGGGTGCAGAGATGGTGTGTGTAACACAGGCCAATATCTCTCTGCCCAGAATTGCATCTGAGAGGGGAGATACTAGAATTTACATCCTTCACACACCCTGTTTGTACAGGGGGGTGTTAAGGCAGTTCTGCTTTGTAGGAAACAGCTCAGGACTCTCATGGGTAGGTCGTGTGCCAGTGGCTTGTCAGCATTGTACCCCATAGATTGTAAAGTGAATTTAACAAAGCTTTCCACTTCCACGGATGAGTTTTTGTGAGAGAACACATCATGGCATTTTAGTCTCTACATGCTCTCTTCTAGAAAATCTGGACTGTGGCTGTTAACCCCAAGCCTGTTTTTTTTTTCTTTTTGCTGTCACAAACGTAGAGACTGGCCTTGTTTCAATGTTTAGAATCAAACTACTTGTGGTGTGCGTTTGGACATATTTATAGTAACCGTGCACCCCAGGTGATAACTGTGTAGGAAACTAAGCTTTTTTGGGGGTTAAATTTTTTGGGATTAAAAAATTTGGGATGGCAGATTTGGGAGCTGCTGCTTGCCTCAGATTTCTAGGGCTCTGCAATGTTTTTGTTTAGTGAGAGCTTGTTCTTTGCTCCCTTGCTAAATGTTCCATGGTGAATTTTGACTTTCTGCTGAGGAAATTCACTTAACAGGCTGTGAGGACTGGTGTAAAGTGCTTATGTATTTTAGTATCTTCACGAAACATTGTTAATATTGCTAAAATTTTTAATGGGTGCTGGCCTGTGGCATTGTGTAATGTGTCTTGTTCTATTTAAAAAGGGACTTTCTGACATTATCATGCAATACTTTTAAACTTTCCTGTGGAATGGGCACACCTAAAGACCAGGATGAGAGGCCTCTCTGCTTTGCATCAGCATAACTTTACTGAGACAACACTTACGGAAAGCAGAATTGCTGTCAGAAGTCTGCTCAGATCCATGCTTCTGTGGTTTTTTTTCTTGGCTTAATAGCTGGATAGTTCAGAATGCTTGAGTATTTTCTAATACTTGGAATTAATAACTAATCCAGGTGACTGCCTGCTTGCCTGTTTCTCGCTTCCCAAGTGGTTTGAGCTGAGTATTAAATCATAAGTGAAATAGCAGTTATTATGAATACTCAGTATGGATATATTATTGTCGATTAATACTGTCTAGGTTGTATGTTCTCTTTGGAAACTTAAAACAGTAGCTATATTTGACAGGGAAATAACGGGATAGCCTTGAGTGCCTGGTGATGTAAGAAGTATGTGCTCAAGTTACAGCCACGTTTATTTTATCCCAGATGACTGTGTCATTAAAATACCAACCCACCCCTGCTGCTTAAAATCAGATTTGGTGTGGGCATTTGGATCATGGATGGGTGCACACTAACTGGGACTTTTCCAATCCTCCTAGCCAGGCTTTCTTGCTCATTGTGACTACTGGCAAGCTACAGCAGTGACAACCAACTTGTTGCTTTCTGCATGTTTTAAAATAAGAGTTCTTGATTAGTGCTTTTAGGATGGCCTAGGAGTTGCTTGCTTGTAACTCCAGCCAGTTGTAGAACTGGCAGTTTTCTTTTTTTGGGATGGGTGGGGGGCTGCAAAAGGTGTTTGTTCTTGCCGTTTTTCTATGATGTGTTTCAGGTGACTTGAGGAGAAATAATTTCTTCAGCATAGTTTTGCTCTATTAAGTCTGACTCTATAAATCCTTCATCTTAACCAATGATGTTATGTGTGGTTTAATGGGGTACTAGAAAGACCTGTACAAATCCTCCTGGTTTGCTCCCTTAGGTGTGTATGTAGTATGCATTCCTGATTGCCTGTTTGGAACATGCTGAAAAGTTTAAGGCAGATATTATCCTAATGACAAATAGTTGGTAAGGTGGTGTTTTGATTTTTTTTTTTTTTAATGTTACTGGTGGTCAGGAACAATATTTAAAACTGTATTCAAAATTAGCCCTTGTGTTTTGAAACCTTTCCTTAACTTTCTGAAGCGTGCATTTGTAGGCCTAGTGGCCTTCTGGCAGATCCACCATTGCATGGTTGTGTGATGCCTCATTAATTTTCCAGGATGCATCAGAGGACAAATATAAATGACCACTTTGTGTAAAAAACATGTGACCTACTTAAAACCGAGTTTGTCTTCTGAAAGGTTACACCCCTGTCATAATTTAGGTTGCAATGCTAAGATGATCTTTAAATTAGTATCAATGTTTTTTGCCTCATTGCCTTCTGTGTTGGTTATATTCCTTGTTAGAATAACTGGTATGAATTGTTAAATACTGGCATTTGAGCCAATTCTAGTGTTGACCAACAGAAAAATCTTGAAGTGCAGTAGAGTTTCCAGTCTCTTGTTCGTTTACTTGTAAAATGAAGAAATTTATCTTCATTGCTGTGGAGCTTAATCATAGAGGGCAATCTGGTAATAATAGCTGTAATTCCTGTATGTGCCCTCAAAACTGAAAACCACTTGTTGCTAGCTGTGGGGAAAAGGAAGTGTGGAGAAGCTGGTGATTGCTGAAAGGCAGGAGAATGGATTTGAAGAGAGAACAGATGCCTATCTAGTTTTAAATTCACTCCAAAAGTAGTAAACACAAGCCATTAATATTTTGCAGGTGTCTTACTTGGATCACCAGGTACTGCAGTTTAAAAAATAAATTACAAACCAGTTAAAAATAAAAGAGATATGTTATATTCAGATATTCTGTAAGGCTTAGGAGTACTTATTTTTATAAATTGTCTGTTACATGGGAATTTAGATAGTGCTGCAATACTTAATATCTATGCAAGCACTAAAACTGGAACAATCTTATTAATATATTTAGTGAATTGTATTGAGAATATTGAGAATATTTTTATATATTTGAGCCTCTCACCTTGGGTAAGAATCTTCTTTTCCCACAGAAATGCCTGAAAAACCAAAGCTTCTACTCTGAATTGGGAATGGATGTCAAATTTCATTTTGGGGCAGACACTAGTGCTTTTGTGAACTTCAGCCTTTGGACTACGGAAAATTAAACTCGTTCAGGCCAACAGAGCTGGGCACCAGTGCAGAGGGGAAGCTTTGGCAACACTGAACTTTTAAAGTGGAAGGAAATAGTCGAAACGACTACTTGAGGATATTTCTAGCTTTGGTAAAATGTTTTTTTCTCTGAAAATGGTTAATGCATCCCATTACCTCCAGTATAATCTTTTAATATTGAATATTTTTGTCAATATTTTTGACATAGTTCACTTGCATTTTAAAGGGATAATTCATTTTAAAGGTAATGAAATAAACAAAACTGTCAACCTTTTAATAATGAGGGAAATTTACATTTATTATTAGAGTTCAAGGTAACCTTTTTTCCTCTCTTCAAGACTGCAGGTGAAAACTATTTGATAATTATCTTGGATGCTGTTTTCATTCTGGCCAGCAATCAGAGCAGGGTATTTTGAGGAAAAAGGAAAACAAGTTACCTTGAATTCTTGGAACACTCTAAAGCAGAAATGGAATTCCTAGAATAACCATCCAAATGTTAGTAATCCTGTTTAGATCAGCCACTTACGTGTTTTTAATACAAATTTGAAAGCAAGTGTGTCCCTGTGTCAGGCTATTAACAACAAGACCTTGCTGCCATGCTCTGAAAGCTTTTTCTTCTTGGTAGCCAGATATAACAAACTAATGCACAAAAGATGTTCAGAGAACACGTCATCAGCCTTTCACTCCTGTTTAGGAGGTGGAAGTTAAAGTCACCGTACCCTGAGGTTTGTATCTCTGGAAAATTTTCCTGTGAGAGCCTGCTGATTGCTGGAGGATTTTTCATTACTTGAAGGAGCTAAATTGAAAAATACTGACCTTCAAAACATGCTGCTATTCTCCAGTTTTCATCTCTGTTTATGCGGTTTTTTTCCACAGGAGCTGTGGAAGTGTCAGTCCGAAGTCCATTGGCCTGCTGGTTTAGTGCAATGCTTTATTGCTTTGGGGGTTCAGTTTTGTCTTCGTTGATGCTTGGTGAACCTCCAGTAGCATTTCTGGCAAAGACCATAAATATTCTACTGGCATCCTCAGTCTGGTAAGCAGCCACAGTTGGGTAGGATGAGTAATACTGGCTCTAAGGAAGCTATATGCTGTAAACTGATACGATACCATCAAGGTTCCATGTAAATCAGCATTTTGACTTAAAAATGTTGTGGGTTTGGGTGCTGTCTCTTTTATCCAGAGTGTCACAGCAGCTGTAAGATGCTGTTTTGTGGGAATAGAGAGCAACTCTTACAGCCTGTTGTGCAACAAAATGCTCCGTTGCTAGACTAGACTTGCCTTAGGTTTTTATAGTATTCCTGGTCAAACAGCTGGAAACATTACCTTTTAATGAAATGAATTGAGTTGCTGATTTGCTGAGCATAGGTTAGTCATAAAAGCAATCAAGTTTTTCAGAAGTAGCTCTTGAAGACCAGAACCTGGCTGATGTAAAAATTTTGGACTTTTCCTGTAACTGGGGTTCCAAGACACATCTTTCCCCCATTTTCTACTGCCAGACACATACTTTTTTTTTATATTTCATTCCTTCCCAAGTGGGTGGGTGTTGTGGTGGAAGACAGTAGTGAGCTGAATGGTATGATTGAATCAAGTATGTGGCAATTTGGCCTGCTTTGGAGTTAAAAAAAAAAAATGCTGGAGTTATTTTCATATAAATGTGGCCTTGCAGTGGAGTTAATTTGTTCCAGAAAGTCATCTTTGAAGAAAACATCAAACTTAACAAAAATTATGAGGAGCAGTGGGGTTTTGAATTTAGGAAGCTCAATCACAACATTTGGAGAGTCTGGCCTGCTTAAAATCCTTTAGTTCCACTAGCCCCTTAAGTTTCACAATTGCAAATTCATTAAAGTGAAAGCAAGTGTTTCTGTCTGTGTATATGTATTAGTTTTCTGGTCTTTGTGTTGCAATAGAGGATGACATATTTGATTTAGACAAATAGGTGCAATTAATAATATATATATTAATTAGTGAATTATTAACAGAGCCTACAGAAGCTGCCTGTGGTTCAGTTAGTTTGATGTGGGCAGACTGATTGCATTTTTTGTCAAGTGACATGAGCTAGGAGTACACTTGAAGAGAATGGGATTTCTGTTTAACTCACCATGGTCAAATGTGATTTGCTGTGCAAATTAAACGAGGTTTTAGTGAGGAGCTGTGAATGTTATGAAACGTTTTAAGCTTCCAGCTTTACAAAGTTCCCTCTTCGTGAGTATAATGACCTTAATTCCTGGTCCCAGATCGCGAGAAGGGAAATTCCCCAAGCCACACTAGAAACTGCAGAGTGGGGTTGTGCTGGCCTTGAGGAATGCTCCTAAATAGTCTGTAGAGCAGCGGCATCTACTGTTAGCAGAGATTACAGGCAGAAGTGCCGTGGTGGGTCTTCAGTGCCAGCTTCAGTCCTCTAACCTGTGCTTCAGGGTCCTAAACCCACATTCTACAGATGTAAATTAATTCTGGTGTGAGTTGTCTGGTGAGTAGGTGGCTTAGATGGCTGTTTGTAGTAGCCTCTGAAATACATCCTCTCTCTACATCTTTGGCTTAGTATCAGCTGAAGCCTGGTTGCTTACAGAGGCGTCTGACATTACAATAGGAGATAAAGGGAATGGCCTTAGAAATTCTTGGTAGGCAGGATTGAGCTCAAAAACCTTAAAGCAAACGGGCAGTGGGTTTTTGGTTTTGTTTTGTTTTTTAAGAAAACAAAAAGTTACCCTTTTTTTAAAGCACTTTCTCTGCTCTTATGCAACTCTTACTCTCTTACTCCTGTGCTGAAATAATCTACTTAAGATAACTTAATCAAGATACTTAATCTTGATTGGGTTTTTGTGAATGTCTCTGTAAGAACTGAATTTTATTTATTATTGAAGAGATACAATAAAACACCACGTAATTTAATCTTTTAAAATGTACTGTCATTTTAGGATTTAACTGTTAGCCATCTTTACTTGGTTTTAAAAGCAATCAATGCTTTAAATAAAGAAATGTGTTTGTAATTGCCAAGCTGGAAAAGCTAGAATTGGTGAGTACTAAGATGTTAAGTGTGTTTAAAAATAGCCATGCATTTCATCTAGCATGACACTAACTAGTGGAGGCATTCTTGCTAAAGTTATATAATTCCATGTACCTACAGTCTGGAAGCACAGAGTCAGCATTTCATTTACCACCCTGTTGTAATCCTATTAAAAAAAATATCCCCAAACCAAAACAACCCCCTACAGTGAACTAAACAAAAAATAACTCACAAAATAAACTGCACAAAGTCAATCAGACACCACTTAAATAACTTGGACGATAAAAATGTGATATATAAGGTGTAGAACAATTGGAAAAATGTAAATATGTTTCCCATGGACTTTAATGGATTCTTTGGGACAATGAGGCAATAGCATTTGGTTTTGGTGCAAAAGCTCAAGTGTGCTCAGAAGCTACTCAAATTTTTTCCAAGATGTGTACCACAAGACTTTAAGTTGCCAGTAGTATTTCAAGCATTGCTAGTCATATTCCAAAATTATCCTTAAAGATTATTAAAAGATAATTCCTTAGCAAAAATGTGGCTGATGGGTTTTTTCTCATAATTTTCAGGTACCTAGTGTTTTATTGCCCAGAGGACATATTCTGCCGGTGCTTTTCCTTTCTGCCTCTTCATCTTCTGGTGGCAGGAATGAAAGAAGTGA
This sequence comes from Corvus kubaryi, assembly GCF_017639235.1. Taxonomy (NCBI): domain Eukaryota; kingdom Metazoa; phylum Chordata; class Aves; order Passeriformes; family Corvidae; genus Corvus; species Corvus kubaryi. The sequence goes on along the minus strand of NW_024581095.1, from coordinate 5,448,576 downwards.
CAAGGACGTGGAAGATCACAGATGGCATTGCACATGCAGACATTGTCTACAAAGATGCCTGGCTTGTCATGGTAGCTGTGGGCTGGGCCAGAGGTAATGTGCCTAACATCTTATTCTGAGGGTTTGGGGTTTTTTGGAGTGGTGTTTAAACATCTAGCCCCTCAGCGGAACTGTTGCTGTGCTGGGCATGGTTGTGCTGATGCAGGCTCATGTCCCCTCAAGGAAAAAGCCTGTGCTGCAGTTTTTCTGCCTGGATTAAGGGTGACATTGAAGAACTTTGAGGGAAGTTCCCATCAGAAGGTCTTATGAGACCTTGTAGGATGGGCAGTTGATGACAGTAAAGAAGTAAATCTTCTGTGTAGCTACTGCTGAACATTCCAACAGCATTATTGCCTCAGACCTGTGTCCTTGCATGAGGCTGAAGAAGAGAACTGGTAATCGTGGGTTTTTGGGTTGTGACCATTACCTGGTTTTAAACATGGGGATGACCTTCTTTCCTGCCTGCTGATTGGAGTACAACTCTGGAAGAAGCCACCTTCCTGACAGCTGTATTTGCAGCCACACCATCAGGGTCACTTCAGAAAGCAGTTGTGCAGCTCTTGATTCTGTGCCGCTGTGGGAAGCAACACATGTGAATGTGATGAGTGCATCTGTTCAGATGCTGTCATTTAAAGGTAGACCTGAGGTTCTTGCTGAGTATCTCAACCTCTGAAATTTCATGGCCGTTGTTCAAGTCTTGTTTGCCTGAAAGGTTGGATTAAGGCTTTTTGAGTCTGGGCTTTGGTGCCACCTTTAGCACCTGGTGTCATGAGTTCTTCTGGGAGCAATGGCATAGTGGTGGTAGCAGTCAGTGGAAACTTACCATAAATCTGCAATTTCAGGTGCTGGTGGTGGCCTAATTTCCAACTTTGAGCAGTTGGTGAGAGGAGTGTGGAAACCTGAAACCAATGAGCTCCTGAAGATGTCCTAGTAAGTTTTTTTTAAAAAGCTGCAACATGTTAGCTGTTGTTTTGCTAACTCCTTGTGTTGATGCTCACTTTTAGTGGTTGAGGCCAAAAAAAAAAAAAAAAAAAAGCATTAGGACATAATTGCACTCTGTTTTGGTTTGTATCCTCTGAAAGATGGGATGATGGTCTTTGGGACTTTCAGCAGATGTTTTAATCATTTTATGCTCACAGCACAAGAGCAGCAAATGGGAAGACAAGTCAACAGAACTTGTCAGAAAGCAGTAAAGAGCTAGTGGGAAGTTGCTAGAAAGCAGTATTGACTCAGTTTGTCTTACAGGGACATGGTCTTCTATCCAAAATGAAAGTACAGTGGTACCAGAAATACACAAGTGAATTTTGGGTGTATGTTCTGAGCATCACTAAGATGGCTTCCTTTGAACACTGTCACTCTTTTGCTGCCAGTGCTATTTTCCTCCAAAGACATCAATTATTTGAGAAGGTACAAATTGGTTATTCAGTATAGCAAAAATGACCTGCAAGATGGGAAAAGTTACTTCTCTTGCAGAAGCAAAGAATGGGGAATATTACATGCCTCCTGGTTTTCTCTGTAAAATGAGAATTGAAACAGGCTGGAAAGCCACAAGCTATTATTGTAAGTCAAGATAAGGTCACTGTGATAATTTCCTAAAATTCTTTTGATCTTTCCCAGGTTACAGTCAGGTCTTTAAAAATAATAATTTTATTTTTTTAAAAAACCATCTTGCTTTTCTGCAGCCACTCCTAGACACAGAATTGAGACATTTGTAGCCTTCTCTTTGGCAATATTTCAACTTTTTGTGGATTATGTTAGTTCTTGGCTTTTTCCAAAATTCTAAGTATTTAGAATTTCTCTTTCTCTTGTCAGTGCTTAATGGCAGTCTCAAAAGTAAACTTTCAGAAGGAAAAGTTTACTGTCAAAAATAGCACTGTAGACCAAAATAAAATTGTCTTTACAGGTGCAACACCAGAGCAGTGCTTAATGATTGGCATCACTTGCATATATTCTCCTTCACCACTGTGGGAATGGCTCAAAGTAACTCAAAAAAGATTTTAAAAGTTTTGTTTACGTATAAATTAAGAGCATTAAATTGAACTAAGTTACAAAGTTAAAAGTATCTAACATCCTGCGAATGAACTAGATGCCTGTGTGCACAGGTTTGTTTTTTGGGCTTCTTGAGCGGGAAGTTGATGCAGTTTTTTGGTTACTGAAAAGACAGTGAAGAACAGATCTAGAGTAGATGCTCTGTGATAACAGGAATGTCACCTGTACATGTCACATGCAGATTAAGAAATGCACATAATTCTGCCAGTCAGGCCACTGGATAAGATCTGATCAAAGATCTCTTGCTTTCTGAATGCATACCTAGGAAGGGATTTAGTACCACAACAAAGATTGCTGTAAACTGGAAACAGACTGGAAATCTTCGCATGTCTCAGGTCAGCACAGCTGTGTTAACAAAACCTGGTAACACAGGCCTGGCTTCAGTCAGGTCTAAGCTGACACAGCCCTAGAGCTGCTGGAGTGTTACTGTGGACCAAGACTTGGACTATGTCGCTCTTCAACACCTTAAGCAGCTCCTTGGAGTAACTAACTCCTGGAGTATAGTAGAGGAACCTGTTTTTTTGTCTAGTCCAGGTAGTGTGAGCTCTGTGATTTAGCTCTTCAATAAGATACATTGGGAGAGGAAGAAGAGAAGTAAGCTGGCATACAAAATCTGAATAGAAGCATTGATTTGAGGAGGATTTGTCAAATAGGAGTTAGCTGCATGTGCAGAGTAGTGCTGGACTTTATGCTGTCTGGACAGAAAGCATAGTAATAGTATATAAAGTGAAAATATTAATTTAATTATAGCTGGATTTTGGATCTTACTTCTGTTACCACAAGTTTTCATTAGTTCCATTCAGAAATCTTTTGCACTCAGGCAGCTTCCACTGTAGAGCAGAGAAGAGAAATTGATGTTCTTTGTTTGATTTCTAGCCCTGTGAAGGTAACTTTGATAGGAGCAGTTCTTTTCACCCTGCAACGCAGACAGTACTTGCCAATAGCAAGACACAACCTTGTGTTTTTATACACCATCTTTCTTGTTGTCTTCAAGGTAAGAATTGGAAAGTGTTGCTAGTAACCAAATAACAGAAAATATTTTACTTAATTTTTAGAATGCATGCTTCTGGATGGGAAGGCCAGCTCCTGCTTAAGTTATGTGTTTAGTGTTCTATACATGAGCAGAACAGAAGACCTGTTGTGTTACTGATACTGTTCAGTGTATGGGGGGGACAGGGAGGAAAAGAAAAAAATCAGGAATTTTGGCACTCAGTATTTGATATTCCAGGCTTGTATGTCTGTAATCTCAAACAAAGCTTATTCTTGTGGAAAGAAACTCTCCTGTTCTCTGTCTTTTGTGTGTACCTGTGCAGTCACCAGCGGGTTTGTAAAACAAGCCAGGTGGATTCTCCTCCGGTTTAAAGTGGTCTCAAGGTGTTTGGGTGGGAAGAGAAAGCATACCAAAATCACTTTGAAGTAGCTGTAACTGTTTTGTAATAAAATAGACACTACTTCTGTATGGAAGTCTTCAGTCCCTCCAGTCTTGTTCATTTCCAGGAAGATGCCTTTCTTCTGGATTACTACTTTATAGGAAAACCTAATCTCTGTTAGCAGATACTTGGCAATTCTAAGAGCTTCAGAGCTGCTGTTGAACCGACTGGAGAATGTGTGGAAGGGTGGTTGTTGCCAGTCTCCTTTCTGTGAAGGAGCTGACAAGTTTAATTCTGCAGAAGTTACTTTAGAGAGCCAAGACTTGAAGCTTATGTTCTTGATTCTCCATCTAAACTGATAAAGGCATTGTTGAACTGTGGATGCTGGGAATGGAGAAGGAAAGGAATGTTGTTCTGGAAGTCAGAAATGTGCAGGTGTCCACAGAAGCTGGCTGTCAGGCTGCACTGAAGTAACTGAATCCTTATGCTGGATGGCTGTACTGACAGTCAGGAACTCAAGCACCCACTTAACTAATAAAGTAATAAGGCAAAAAAGTGTATATTTAGTGTCTTAGAAAGTTGTCATGTCTCTGAAAGCCATAGAAACAGTTGCAATATAAACTTGTCCAGTACCCAGATCTAAAATACAGTTTTTTCAATCCTGATTCCAAGTTATGTGTCCTAAGGGATGCCCAGCTAAATCTCTGAACTTTATGGAATGAGAATGGCTGTCTGGAATTCTAATTAAAGTCTGGTTATGCACCTGTACATTCGGGTCCTTACATGTTCCATTCTTTCAATTTAAATGGAAGGAAGCCACTCTCTTTGTGGTTTTTCAGTTTGATCAAGGCACAAAACTTACACATAAAAGTTGCTCTTCACCTTAGTTATATGGCATTATATGTGATTTACTCTTAGGATGATTAATCTTACAGAGAAATTTTTTGTGCACATTTGTGTGTAGCTCATAGAATCATAGAGTCATACAATGTTAAGGGCTGGAAAGGACCTCGGAGGTCATCCAGTTCCATCCCCCTGCCATGAGCAGAGACATCTTCTACTAGTCCAGGTTTGTCAAGGCTTTATCCAACCTGGCCTTGAACATTGCCAGGGTTGGGGTATCTACAACATCTCAGGGCAACCTGTATCTCACCACTCTCACTCACAGTAAAGAATTTCTTCCTAGTATACAGCTTAAATTTCCCCTCTTTCAGTTTGTACCCATTCCCCCTTGTCCTGTTGCTACAGTTCCTGATGAAGAATCCCCTTCATAGCTGTGTGAAGTGTTGGTCAGAAAAAAGAGCATTCTTTGACCAGTTTCAGCTAAAGTGAGCAGGCTTTTGTTATTGGTGGCATGGCCTCATTCTTGTGTGTGAAGTTAAAAATGGCATACACCCATTCAGCTTTGAACTTGTTTATCTGTGAAGCCATCGCAACTTTTATTGTAACTTGATCCTTGTTCTTCGTAGGTAAAAATGATGTTGACAAGATGTGCAACTTCTCCACTTGCTCCCTTTGAGGCTGCATTGGGCCAAATCTTTTTTGGCTCGCGAAAGACACCTTCCAAAGTGAAGGGTGAAGGTGCCACATCTTCTAACGGCTCTTCAGTCTGTGACCAGCCTTCTGAGCAGCACCAAGAGGGTGCTAAGAAAAAACAAGCAAAGAAAACAGAATAAGTGACTTAAAATCCCTGTGATGGCCATGACCGTTGAAGATGCTTGTCTTCCAGATTAGGCTGGCTGAGAAGTTTCTCTGAGGAAATGAGAAAAGGGCTGTGTTGTCATTTGCCTTTTTGGAATGTGTTATGTAAGCTATGTGTAAATGCACATGTTGGATTTGTAAGTTAAAACTACAAATTTTTATAGTGGTTAAAAGTTTATTAATTTTTGTATTTATGATAACTTCAAATGCTTATATGTTAAAAAGATAGTTTCAGAAATGTGACAATCATATTTGTTACTTTTTTCCCCACTCTCCCACTTGTTTCACATCTTCCTATCTCCCAGTTCTGATGTTTCATTTTGAGAACACTGATTTGCACTGTCAGGTGTTCATTATAGCACATCCCAAATGAGAAAGTCATTCAGTAAGGCTTAATCACATTTCACTGTGTAAAACCATAAAAATGTACCGAATTATTGCCTTTAACTAGAAAAATAGCTGAATTATTGTTGTAATTCACCTTGTACTGGTCTAAATTTTCTTCATTTCCTTAAGTAAATATTTTTCAATATTTTTCTATTTTTTAAAGTGAAAGTAAAATATCTGGCACTTTAAAAAAATCTTTACAGTTAGCAAGTAGAAACATTTCAATATTTTTGCTGTTGGCTTACTTGGACTCTTTATTTGCAAGCATTTGAGATGTAGGTGTTTTTCATGCCACATTGGTGTTTTACGAGTGGTTTATATTTATCTTCTGGTTCATCAGGAACTAGACATTTTTGCCTGCATTTTTATCCAAGTGTATGCACTTTTTTCTTTTCAAAGACAAACTTCATTAGAAAGAGGAATACTGGACAGTACATTTACCTTGTTTAGTCAGCACCCTGAGCCGCAGGACAGGGATGGGAGCAGAATGTTGCCGCATAATCCAGGAGGGAATGGTCAGTGAGCTCCTACACCAGCTGGACACTCCCAAGTGGTGGGATGGGATCCACCCAGGGGTGCTGAGGGAGCTGGCAGAGAGCTCGCTGAGCCACTTCCAATCATTTACCAGCAGTCCAGGCAAACTGGGGAGGTCCCAGTTAACTGGAGGTTGGCAAATGTGACACAAATCTATGGCAATGGTCAGAAGGAGGGTCCAGGGAATTACAGGCCTGTCGCCTGCCCTCAGTGCCAGGGAGCTCATGGAGCAGATCACCTTGAGTGCCACCAGCAACAGGTACAGGACAACCAGGGGATCAGGGCCAGCCAGCCTGGGTTTAGGAGAGGTGGGTCCTGCCTGACCCACCTGATCCCTCCTGTGACCTGCTCAGGGCTGAGGGAAAGGCTGGGGATGTGTCTAGCTGCACTTCACAAAGCCTTTGACACCTTCTCCCACAGCCTCTCCTGGAGCAACCGGCTGCTCATGGACAGGGCCCTGTTCTCTGGGGGAAGAACTGGCTGATGGCAGGGCCGGGGAGTGGTGGGGAAGGGAGGGACGTCCAGCTGGGGCTGGGCACCGGTGGGGTTCCCATGGGATCAGTACTGGGGCCAGGCCTGTTTAACATCTTCATGAAAGGCCTGGAGGAGGGGATCGAGGGCCCCTCAGTCAGTGTCAGCACCGAGCTGGGCGGGAGTGTGGATCTGCTGTGGGGCAGGAGGGCTCTGCAGAGGGATCTGGACAGGCTGCATCCATGGGATGAGGCCAGTGGGGTGAGGTACAACCAGGGGAACTGCTGGGCCCTGCCCTTGGGTCACAACAACCCCCTGCAGCTCCAGACTGGGGGAAAAGTGGCTGGAGAGCTGGAAAAGGCCCTGGGGGTGCTGGTGACAGCAGCTGGACATGAGCCCAGGGGTGCCCAGGTGGCCAAGAAGGCCAATGGCATCCTGGGCTGTCCCAGCCAGGCTGTGGCAGCAGGAGCAGGGCAGTGACTGTCCCTGTGCTGGGCACTGCTGAGGCCACACCTCAAATCCTGGGGCAGCTCTGGGCCCCTCACAACATGAAAGACCAACAAGTCCAGAGAGGTGAACAGAGCTGGGGAAGGGTCTGGAGCAGCAGGAGCGGCTGAGGGAGCTGGGAAAGGGGCTCAGCCTGGAGCAAAGGAGGCTCAGTGGGGACCTCATGGCTCTGCACAACTCCCTGACAGGAGGGGGCAGCTGGTGGGGGGGGTGGTCAGGCTCTGCTTCCAAGTAATAAGCGACAGGATGAGGAGAAACAGCCTCAAGTTGTACCAGGGGAGGTTTAGGTTGGATATTAGGAAGAATTTCCTCCCAGAAAAGGTTGAAAACCATTGGAACAGGCTCTCCAGGGAGGTGATGGAGTAAACATCCTTGGAGGGATTTAAAAGGACACGTAGATGTCACACATGGGGATGTGGTTTAGTGTTGGCCTTAGCCATGCTGGGTTAATGCTTGAGTTGATGATCCTTAAGGTCTGTTCCAACCTAAACCATTCTTTAATGTCAGAAGCACTGGAAGTATTTATTAGCATTTGCTGAAATCTTGCTGCTTTCCACTTGTTCCGTCTTTTTTTGCTCAAGATGTGAAGCAGTTTAAAGTAGCATACACTTCATAACTGAGAACTTTGGCATTTTGGAGATGTTACAATACGTAAGAATAGAATCTTTTCAGAGGAGTCTTTTCATTGATGTGCCAATTTTTAGAATAAACTATTTTTACAAAATCAGACTATTTTCTTTAGAGAATACTGCTTTGAAGAGTATTGTTCAGCAAAGAGGGGTTAGGTTAATCTTCGTGCAGGGATGCCAAAGAGAATGTGGAGGGAGATCTGATTTGAAAAGGCAAAGTTCTAGTTCCAGGTACATCTCTAAATTTGGAAAGCTGTCACCAGTGCTGTGCTTAGAGAAAAGAAAAATAAAAGTACCAAAGAAATTTCTTGTGCCTATCTAGTCACATTTCCATGGTGATGACCAACAGCATTGAACTCAGTTTGAAATCCACCTTCATTGCAAATGTGCTATACCTTGAAAGCTAAAATTAGTATTTTCTTTAACACTGAAGAATTAAAACACCCCAGACTCTGGACAAAGTAGAAGTCCTATTCCTTACATGTTACACTGAAACTTAGTGTTCAGTTATAAATGCTTGGGGTATTCACTTGGTGTCTCATTTTTTTGTAGCTTGATGTCATGGATTAACTTGAAGCTGCCAATTAACTAGATAATAATCAGCTAGTTATCAAGCAACACCAGCACATGCTGCCTTTCCATGTTTTTTTTAAGTTTTGGATGTCTTTTTGAATAGGTGTAATTGTGTATTTTAGATCACACGAACCATACAGAATGGGATTGTGGTATGGAACCGTGTTGCACATCTGTGAAATTCTGCCTGAAAACTGGCTATTCCTAGCCCAAGTCAATGTGAAAATATGCTTAGACTAAGTTTTTAACAAGTTTACAAATAGAGGGGAAAATACATTGTTTTGTATTCATTTTCAGAGTTAAAACTAACACTATTAAAATTTTTAAAAATATTTTCTTGTCTGAACACCTTAAAAGTAATACACAACACACAATACACAAAAAAAATGTTTATTGTTGTGAAACAGAACATAAGTTATGCCGACAGAAATCCTGTTTTATGCACCATGAAAACAAAACTTTGTTTAAAGGTATCAAAGGCTGCTGAAGAATGGGTGCTCAAAAGAGCTCCATACTGAATATCTACATGCAAGTATTCTGAGAACTACATTTCGTAACACAGACGAAGATAACCAGTTGCTCAGGGTTTAACCTGTATTCTGTAGGAGACATTAATACAGTGTGTCCAGGATGCCTTAAATAAACAATTCCCAGCTTTCATGCTCTATCTCGGGTAAACTTCTTTGTGTGAGAATTTTGTTAACTTCTTATAACCGTTCTGGTAAAGTGTGTCAGATTCAGCACAGCTGCACAGATGAACTAGTTGTATCTAATTTTGTCATTAACCTGCTAAAATCAGAAGAAGCTGCCTTGTGCCTGTATAAAATAAATTGTTCAGAAGTTGCTTTATCAGCTCAATTCTTGGGCTAGAAGGGCATATTCCTGATTAATCCAATTGCTGTTCTGAATAGTTTCTATTAAGTACAACCAGTTTCTGTAAAAAGAAAAACCTTAAAATTTGCTTCAGGATCACAACTGAAGTTTCTTTAGACAATAAATGCTGTTTGCTTTCCTCTTCTGTTTTTTCTCCATTTCATTTCTTTGGAAAAAAGTGGAAATAGGAGGGTGTCACACAAGCAGTACCATCATCTGAAATGTGATTCTTCAGTGTATTATTAGGCAAGACATAGTTGTTCAAGAATTCCAAACATCTGTCTTCTGTAGGAATCTGAATCTGCTCAGCATAAGGGCAGTGCTGAAATCTAACATCTTCCAACAGTCTAGACAGTGAATGCAAGATTTACTCAGAGTGAATACTCTTAATTTATAAGGTGATCCTCATTTCTGAGGTCTAAGTGAAGTCTTAAAATGAGTAGCAACAGAGAAACAGCATTTGACACCAAGATGAGAATCAAAAATGTGTTGTAAATAGTAATTTGCATTTGTTCTGATAAAACTGCTCTGTTAAGCAATCAAAAGCCTTTTGTGAAATGCGTGAAATTGTTCAGCAAGGAATAGATAGTAATATGAAGGCTGACAGAGAAATACATTAATATTCCCAAGCAAGAACAGCCTATTACACACTGATCTGCCAGTGGGCTTTATCTACAGTCGGGAAGTAGAATATGGTGATCAAAATGACATCCCAAATAAAAACTGCTGCAATCTAGTGTGATAAATAGTTTATGCACAACAACCTGCAGCTGGGCTGCATGACCCCAGGTGTTGATAAGTGCTGGTGGATGAGAGGCTGGACACAGCCAGCCTCCAGCCAAACGTCCTGAGCTCATCCCATAGCTCATGGGCAGCAAGGAAAGAGGGATTCTGCCCCTCTGCTGTGCTCAGGTAAGACCCCACCTGCAGAGCTGCCTCCAGCTGTGGGGTCCCCAGTGCAGGAAAGACATGGACCTGTTGGAACGAGTCACCAAAATGGTTAAAGGGCTGGAGCACCTCTCCTATGGAGATCGGTTGAGAGAATTGGAGCCTCGGGAGACCTCATAGCAGCATTGCAGCACCTAAAGGGGGCTTATAAGAAAGATGGGAACAGACATTTTACCAGGGCTGTAGTGATAGGACAAGGGGTAATGGTTTTAAGCTGAAGAAGGGTTGAATCAGATAGTATTAGGAAGAAGTTACGTTGAGGGTGGTGAAACACTGAAGCAGGTTGCCTAGAGAGGTGGTCGATGCCCTGTCCCTGGAAACATTCAAGATCAGGTTGGATGAGGTGCTGATCTAGTCAAAAATGTCCCTGCTTATTGCACGTGAGTTGGACTAGATGGCCTTTAAAGGTCCTTTCCAACCCAAACTATTCTGTGATTCTTTGATTCTATGAAGAAAGGCTTCTTCAGTGTTGTTGAAGCACATTATCAGGGGGGTTGAGGCAGCCTTACAGGAAGCTGATACTGCCAGTGCCATGTAGTTCTTTTGAACGGAACTAAAGGGCAAAAAAGGAAGAAACATGCATCTAAAAGAAAGAAACATGCGTTTACTCTGTTGTCTTTGGCTGAAATTTTATCAAGCTCTCTGGCACATTTTTCTGCAATAAATTAGATAAAAATTTTTCTAGTTGTAGTCATTTCAATCAGAGTCACCTTTAGCTTGGTCAAATTTTCTCCTCCCCCTTAAAAGAAGAGTGTTATCAGACAGTTGAATGTCAAGGCTAGGTTAGATGGATTTGGTTTTTAAGTTGGACTTTTTCATGGCCAAATTTGGAATAAAACTACTAGAAGATACTTTGATCTAAAGCTTTTTGGCACACATTCTGTTTTCTGAACATAAATACCCATTTATGGTCGTAGGGTGTTTAGGAATTACGTGGAAGTATTTTTGAGTGTCTTTCAGTGGAATTTGAGAATACCTTTAAGGCACTTAACAAGTAGATTACACTGAGCAAGACGAAGATACAAACTTATGTGGTTCTATTGTCATAGCAGAAAAATCCAAGGTGAAGAAATTAGTTTTATTTTGAAGAGAGTACAGTTTCATGGCCACTGCTTTGTCACATGAGTGACTTCCGCAGCTCAAATATTGTTTGTGTGAAAACTTTGCTCTTTTTACTTACTGCTATCCATCATGCACCAAAGCCTGGTTCTGACTTTCCCAAAGTGAGCTGTTTTCCTGCAAAGGGAGGCAGTTGTTCTCTGGTGTTTGCTTTCTAGCTCCAGGAGGCTTAAAACAGCAGGGGAGAGAGAGGCTGAGTGCTTTATTTGAAATTTTCAGGCTGAGCCGAGGGAAAGAGCGTGGGAGCGAGACCCATCTCTTTGGGCAGCTGGGGCGTGTTCTTTGGCTGCAGTCCAATTACCCAATGTAATTTTAGTTGCCTTTAGTTCAGTATACCAGGTGAATGTTAAGGAAAACTCTCCTGTCTGATCATCCAGATGCTTCTCTGGGAGTCACACTCATTCTACCCAAGACTTTTAACTGCTGGAACTGAAGCAATGTTGGAATTTGGAATCAAGTAACTAATGTTCCAATCATTTGGGTATCTTCTCCTGCAACTAGTACACGTGTGCTTTATATTTATCCTGGATGTTATGGATTAAAAAGTTCAGGATCAGGTTCGATTCTTCTGAAACCCTCTCTCCAAAGTGTGATCCAGATGTCTTGTAGCTGGCTGATGTTTAGAACTGTCTTGCCAAAAGAATGGTTCCTTAGAAATCAAATGTGTTGATGATTTTTTCCTTCCCTTATCATTACCTAAATCTCCTGCTTATATCAGACTGAAGTTTTGTTTGAGTACGTTTGGCAGGAGTTGGATCATAACTGAGTTTAGAAGAAGCTGGAACACAAGGGCTGTTAAAAAAACAAAGTTTCAAGGCTGGTGTCTATTAAGCAAGAAGATACAGATGCTAAAGAATTTACCAAAATCCAATAAAAAATTAGTGCTAATACTTCAGGAAAGCAGTGAATTTTCAGAAAACAAATGCAGGCATTGGTATTGAGAGTATCTGCTGTATACAGACACAGGAACCAAGTTTCCAAGTTGTGCATTGATGTGATGGTGGTCTTATCCTCAAATGCAAACAGAATGGAGCACAAGGTTAATGAGCTTCAGACCAAGCTGAAGCAGGAACACAGGGACTCAGGACAAAGTAGAGTAACTCCTGGGAATGCTGTGCAGCATCTTATTACATATTATAGCAAGAGGAGGGAACCCAGACTGCTGTCAAAAATTAACTGGGAATATGGTTCTAACACCAGTACAGCCTTGTTGTTGCTGACCTGAGAGATGACATGCTGCATTCCTGAGTCTGTACCTGGTCTGTATGGATGTCTATGAAATCAGAGCATCAATACTGTAAGAAAAAGCAATGATTAAGAAGGTCAAGCTGGGTAAGACCCCTGGGGATACGTTTGCAGCATGAACTACAAGATTGTGATCAGGCATTTCAAGTTATTAAAGAGAATGTGCTTCTGATACCTTTAAACAGTGCTGATTTTTAATTTTCTTTTTTTACCCAGGGTGAAGCAGTGTGAAGAAGAGTGGGGTCTGAGCACTTCATTAATGGCAGAAAAAAAAAATAAATGAGGGTGTTAAAAATTATTCTCCTGGTAAAATGCATCTTGGCTTTTAGGCATGCAGTAAAATAGTCACGTCAAGCAACACAGAACTTAACAACCTCTAGTGTGGGCTTCTTACTGCTCATCCAGGGGCATCAGACCAGTGAATGTACTAGATCTTCTTTATTCTGAAAGGAAAGAACAAAAAAGTTCTTTTTTGAATAAAATTTTTGGGTTGGCTTTGCCACAGAGAGTGACTGACTCAGTAGGTCAAGACTGTTGGCTAAAGACAAGCAGAAGAAAGAGGAGAACACTGCCCATCACAAAGTCTGTAAAATCAACTCGACCCTGATGCATGTGGAGCGATTTTTGTGTAGTAGAGCAATGTCGAATGAAACTGGTAAGTAATGGACCCTGAGCAAACAAACAAACAAAGAAAAGCCACTTAAGTTGCACAATGTATAATTAAGCTGTGTAACTCACTGCCTGTGGTAGAAATGCTAGAAATTGAAAGCAGTTAGACACCAGTTCTGACTCAGGCAGGCCTCACAGAGTTTTGTCAGATAGTGGGAGAGTATTTTTAGAAAATCACAGAATGGCTGGGGCTGGAGGGGAGGTCTGGACATCACCCAATCCAACCCCCTACCAAAGCAGGGTCACCTGGAGCAGGTGGGGTTGGAATGTCTCTAGAGAGGGAGACTCCACACCCTCTCTGCGCAGCTGTCCCAGTGCTTTGCCACCCTTAATGGAAAGAAATCACTCCTCACATTGAGTGGAACTTCTTCTCTTTTAGTTTATGGCCATATGAATGCATTGACCTGTTCTCCAATATTCTCTTGGCAGACCCTGTCACACGGGGAAAGGCGCTGACAGTCTTTTTGGGAAATTACATCTGGATCACGAAGGATTGGCTTCACCCACTTTCCATGACCATAGCATCTTCCCTACCAGGAAAACAAAAGGCTCCTGGGTTGGAGAGGCCGTTGGGCTGATGCTGTATTGCAGCAGCAGTGTTTATATTTGCTTCTGAAAGGTGGGCATTTGTTTTGTTAGTGTGTCCTGTCTTATAAAACAAAAGTCCTTCTCTTGCCTCTGTGCAGTTCATTATTTGTAGAATGCTTTCAGGAGCCCAGATGAAGGGGTATTTTAGATGCATTAATTATTAGTGTTAAGCACAGCTGCTTTGTCTGAGGGCGTTCTTCCAGCTGAAAATGGGTTTGACTGCAAGGAAATGTATTTCCAAGAAGACTGTATTGGTTTTAAGTCTGGGAAGCAGAGAAAGCAAATAAAGCTATTTTGTTAAAAAAAAAAAAAAATTCAGGGGTGAAAATTATTTCCCCCATTATTTTAATTGGATGTATTATTGCTTATGAAAAACTGTTATTTAATTCATCATGGGGAAATGGTCAAACACTTTAACAAAATGAATAGTTATTGGAAAAAAGTAATTTCCTCAGTTACTTTCAATCCATTTGCTTAGGTATGGACATGAAATTTTCTTTGAAGCTGTCATTCAGAAAGCAGACTTTGAGTTTAATGAAGAGTTTCAGCAAATACCTGCTTTGTGTGTAAAAAAGCACTCACTTTTTTTTCTGGCAAGACAATTTTTCTTTAAGGCTCATCATACTACAGTTGGAAATTTTCTGTGATTTTGTTTGCTTTCAAAACGGGTTTGAAAGCTTGGATGGTGGGGAGAGAAATTCTTATCTATCAGGTTGTGATCATGTATTAATATTACTGATGACTTGCCTTACTGTTTAGGTTGCAGACAGGAGTTTTATTTCTATACTCTGATCATAAAAGAGGTTTTAGTATTTTCTGATATCATCCACATTAAAATAAACATTGTTCTCCTGTTGGAGGGCCTCAAAAAGCTTCAGTCTGAAAAAAAAGAATTTTTTAATCTTATTTACAACAGTCACGTCCTTTTTGCTTTCTAGTGTTAAGCTGATGCTAAAAGCACCTTTTAAAGCCTATCACATAAGTGCAATTAATAGGGAGAGGTTATTGATTCTTAAAAAAACTTGTAGGAACTAGGAACTTATGCCATTGAGCTTCTCATTTTTTAAGAACAGAGCATCTCAAGCAAGTGGGGAAAGCCACTTTGTTTGTCTGGCTTGTGCTTGGTGTTATGGAAACACAAACACTCTTGAAAAACAAAGCAATACAGGAAGTGTTGAAATAGGCACGGGTGCAGTGCTAAGCTTCTGCTTCAGCAACCAGGGGGAACATCAGCAGGGAAATTTTGTTATTCTTTGGTCCTTGGTGCCCCACTCAAGGGTATTACCTGATGGTTCTCAGGGCTGTGACTTGTGTGATAGGAAAAGCTGTAGAACCTGGTAAATGTCTTCCTTGGAGTCATGGCTGGGAGCTGTGTTTAGCATTAGCTGAGCAACAGATTGGCCTGGATATGGACAGTGAAAAGCCATGGGTCACTCTGCACTGCTCTCTTGGATCTAATTAGAGCACCTCACATGTTGTTACATTTGTCTTGTAATGTTTACCAAATCTGTGAAGATTGAACTATACAATTGGATCTGATGATCTTAAAGGTCTTTTCCAACATAAATGATTCTAACAGAGTAAAAACCTCTCCTTTTTTTGCTTGGTGTTACTGTGCCTCATATTATTGTGGCTAGTGGGTGGGTGTGCAGAAGTTTTCACACAGCCAATAAATGCAGGACAGTTCAGCACAAAGAGCACTCCAAGGTAACCTGTGAAATGGCCTGAATGCTGTTGTCTGGAGAGCTTGATGTAAGCAGTTCTGCCATCTGCCAGAACTCTTTGCCAAATTAATTACAGATCAACTGTGAGAAAGTTCGAATGACCATTACCAACCATAGTGGCATTCCCCTAGCAAAAATATTGTCCCCATGTGCCCCAAAAACATTTAAGGTGTATTGTAAGTAGAAAGATTGGAAAATGCAGATCCTGTTTCCAGCTCTCTGTGTTTAGGCATTGGCAGTGCATAGATGCATCTATGCTCATTTAAAGCTTTGGCCTGAGCACTTAACAGAGGATGCTTGGAAAGATGCTGAACACATTTAATGTTTCATTCCCCTTGGATGTGCAAATTTCCAAAGCTGCTGTGATAATCTTGGCCTGGAGATCCAGCATGGAGCACACTGTCTGCGGGACTGTGTGCCCTTGGCTCATAGTCAGGTGAGAAGAGGTGCTGGCTTCTGGGTTTGCATGTGCTTCTGCTTTTAGAAACAATTTGGGGAAGTGGAAGAACAGTTCTGCAGAGCCATTACAGTCTCTTCTGTACATGATGTTTGGGCACAGTTTAGAGCCTTTATTTCCTCAGCCATGAAATCTTCTTTGAGCGGTTGCATTCTGTCTTGTAAATACTCTAGTCAAGGCTTTTCCAGCATGTGTGTACAAGCCTCTGTGGGTGTGCTTGCCATAGTAATTCCTGGCTACACTTTATTGTGAACGTCTTGATACTCATAGGGTTTGGAGAGAGAAGCAGCATTCCAAGTGGGAAATGACATCCACAGTTCCCAGTGGCATGGACCAAAGCCAAATGCCTAAGCCTTCTTTAGAATGTCTTCCTCTTTGTAAGGCGTGTGCATTCTTAGTATTTTCTCTGTTCGTAATAAAGTTGTGCTACTTCCATCAACATAGACAACTGTTCTCATTTTACCTTTTCTCTCTGCTCCCTGTCATTACCCAAAATAGTCTTTAACCAAAAAAATAGATTAAACTAACCTCCTCTGCTTTTTATGTGCACCTTCCTAGTTAAATGTGTTTGAGGCGATGAGCTATCACTTGTTGAGTAACAGCAAACCCTTTGTCCACATTATGACTAGTAGATACTTAATTCCCTGATGAATTAAATTGTTCTTTCCACCTTCCCATGGTTATTTTCCCTTATCTCCTTTGACATTCACATTACAAAGTAACAATGTTGAAATTATTTTGAAAAGAATGAAATTACTTTGCCTGTGAGACTTTCAATCTTGGTAGCTCTAACAAGGTAGAACTGTTGGGTGGCAGGCAAGAGTGTCACCCTGCAAAATATGAAAGAAAGACACAAAGGGAATCACACACATGATTTAAGAAGGGAGGGGTCATCTTGATGTTGACTGAGACAGGTGTTAACCTGAAGATCACTGTGTAGAGTAGGACCATATCAGTTTTGTGTGCTGTGGTTATGAGCCTGATCAAAGAGACCCAAGAGTGAGTCAATTTTACCTTCCCACCTGGAAGGTATTACGTCAGCACACCAACACTTGGAATCCATGATTAGGACAGGATGGACCAGAGTGTGGAAGGTATTATTCATGGAGCAGTACTCCACCTGCAGTGACCAGCTCTTGTCTTCAAGCGCTCACCCCCACAGTGGAGCATTCCCAGCATTCATGAGAAGCTGAAGTTATGAGTGCCAAGGTGTTGATTTTGCTGAGAAGCATGACAGGTCATACACATGGAACTCTGTAAGGCCCGTGAGGGGAGATGCTGAGCTTGGGGTGGCAGAGAACACCACTGAGCTGCTGTCTTCATTCTGGGGGCCAATCTCCATTCTTGTCTCTGCAGTTCTAGTAGTCCCAGTATCCTGATGCCTCAAGGGGAAGAAGACTCTTGGTTCCTTGTCTGAGCACAGTATTTCTCCTTGTGAGTTCTGCACCCCTGTGCTCTCTGCACACACAGCCTTGGATGATGTCTTTTAACTTTCATATTTGAAAATATAGCTTACTGGTTTGGATTGGTTTTAAATTCTCACCTGTTCTGCCTTACTACTGTTTTCTGCCACCATCTGTGGTCTTCCTAGGGCGTTCACAGGGCTCTGAAAATACAGGTGTTGGTCCAGTCATTTCCAACCTTGACTTATGGGCAGAAGTCCTGATTAAGCAATGTAGTCTGAGCAGCATCAAGGTATCCCTGTCCGCCCGGGAATCAGAGGGCTTAGTTTAGCTTTTCAACTTCTCTGTCCACAAAGCAGTGGCGGAGGGTGTTGCAAACAAGTGGTGGTGGCTGTTCACAGAGCAAGGGAACCCTCACTTTAAACCTTGACAAATATTCCAGGTTTAGTGTAGTGTGTGAGGTGTAGGTTTTGCCTAATAACTTTTAAATGCAGCAGCGCTCGTGCTGCTGAAGCACGTCCATCGAACTGTCCGTGTGTCACACCCTCGGCTTTGCAGCTGCTCAGGTGTCCCTCATCTGCCACACGGCCACGCCTGCCCACCCCCGCTTCTGCACGGCCCGGGGGACATCTGGTGGCGAAAGCTGTCCTGGCATCCCGCACGGAACGCCGCGGAATTCGGGACGCGCGAAGTCCAGGCAGCACGGCAGGGATGGCCGTAACAGCTCACATGCCCACCCATCCAGCGAGCAAGAGTTCAACACAAAACTGTTCAGGTAACTGGTCCAGCTTGATCAGCTGTCTCATTGTAGGCGTGCACTTTTTTCATACACAAATGCTGCTGCCCTGGTTTGAAAAGCAAAGGGGTTATGTTCAGGGACACTTACATGCAACCAAAAGGTGCTTTTTGACCTGTCTGAAACGGCCATGGGATCTATTACTACATTGTACGATTCATTATTTCTTTTAGTAAAAGTAGAGACTAATTTAAAATTCATTTTCCAAAACAAATAAACAGTATTTGCTTTGACGGATCTGTGCTAGTCCAACTGGCTGATGATCCAGTCCGAAAGCTGACAGATTATTCTTTTCTTTTGCAAAGCTAGGAAAATATGATCACCAAACATCATGCAGGTCCTTTTTTTTGAAGAACAATAGCCTTGTATTTCATGTCCTGTGTTTAAGTTGTTACATAAGTACAAAATTGTTGAAAACCATCAACAGTAATATAGATCTAGCAGTTGATCTGCATGTTTGTTTAACTCTTGCTTTCAAAGAAGATGTTTGCATTAGAATTGAGACTTACATAATTTAAATTACCTGTAAATTACATATAATTTCAGTTTCCTGCAAATCACAATTTATCTTTCACATAGCAGCTTTGATAATTGAAATACAGTCAACCTGTCTCCAGCCATATATGCATGGAAAAGTTCTGTTCTGAAATCGGGTGGAGGATAGAAATCTGCACTATGAGAACTATTTGCAGCATAGCCAGAGATCAGAGATGTTTCACAGGACAAGCATCAGGTCTTTGGAACAATCCCCCACAGCACATTTTCAGCACAAGTCTCCTCCTGACAATGAGTATCTGGGTCTGAAAATGGCCTGTCTCCAGTAACCACAGTGCATCCCTGAAACTGGCAATATTATAAAATAAACAGTCGCCTTCTCTGTGCCTGGATGTATGTAAAATTTGCCATGGCTGAAGTCTGTCTTTTGGGAAGTTCCAGAGGTCATTGTCTGGAGTTAACTTAAGGGCTCCTGTCAAAAGGAATTAGTATTTCAGCAACTCCTTGGCCAATTCCATGACAGTACTAAAATAGCTGACTGCCTTACACATCAGCTGGCCTTGCTTAGGTGGAACAACTCAAATGTTTTTAAAAGCAAAATAGTTATCGTGCTTCCATTGCTTCTTGCAGCAAAGTTCTTCTGGCCAAAAAGGTTTCAAGGGAATGAGTGTCTTTATTTTTCTCTCCATCTATCTCTATTTATAGCTTATGGATGTAGGGGAATGTATGACAAGAAACTGGGAGAGGAATGGATTTTAGGACTTGAAGGTCAAATATTTTATTCAAGGAAAGCCTGAGTTGTTCATGATGGAAAGGACAGCCTGACAACAAAGCTATGTGCTGTGTTTAAGGTACACAGCTGCAAAGGAAAACTGATTAAATTCAGGGTTATATCTTCAGTGGACACAAAGGATTCTTTCTCACACACATAAAGTGCTCATCTGGAGTCCAGAGCCTCTCTTGAAACTCTTTTCGGTATGAAATTCAGCAGCCTTTATGACCAGATCAAGTGCTCTTTTTCCTCATTGTTCATAACAGTAGTTGCAGTATGAGAAAATAATACTCAGCATCAGTAAGAAATATTCAACTAAGTACAATTAAAACTGTGTTCCATCATGAATTTCTTTCCCTACAACACACTTTCCCATGGTCATTTTATCCACTGATGACTGCATCCCAGCTGGAACAGGCTGGCAAAATTAATCCAAAGTCCTTGAATTGAAGATGATTTAAATGGACAAGGGATCTTTTTCTGAGGTTATCAGTTTAAAGATGTCTGGCACTTGGCCTTCAAACTGTGAGCTGTATAATCCTTATCTTGGTAAAGTCAGCAGCAGTGTCTTCACTGACTTCAGCAGAAGTGGACCCTAGATCATTACTGCTCAACTATGATCCTTTGAATCATTTCACCCTCAAACAGCATACAACTGTGTGTCAGATGTGATTATTTCATTGCTTATTCAGGTTTTCTCTCATTTCCTTCTGCTTTTCTGTTGCAAATGGTATTTCACCTTCACTGTTTCATATTCTACCAGACTTAATTTGAAATGCATTGGTCTGACAATTTTTAACACTACCCATTCCTCCTGCTCCTTGTAATTTTCAATTCCACAGTGTGGGTTGTGATGTTAAAACATCTTTCTTAAAAGTAGGGTAGTACTTCATCTTGGAGCTCTTTGGAGGCAATGTCCAGTCACAAAACCTCAGTCTAGGTACAAGGTTGCTCAGAAATTGTATCTGGGATCTTGATTGCTTTTAGACTTTTTTTAATAATAAAGATAAAAAGGAGAAAAATATTTAAGCTTGCATTGTGTTGTACAAATTTTCCTGAAAATTGTTTTCAGAGTTTTTGTTTTAAAATCATGCTTCTTCTCACTTTGGGGGAAAAAAAAAAAAAAGGGAAATCAACAAACTTGAAATATGTCTGTGTTACAGGGCTCACTTCTAATTCAGCTGACAGGTCTGGGTGATCCCAAAAAAACAGAGAAGGGTGGAAGGGTGAAAGTAACCTTCTACTGCTGTTATGTCACTTTGAATTGCACGTGTTCATGAACACATTTACTTTAGGTACTGGTGATCCTTCCTTGGTAACTTTAATTAGAGGAGGCTTTGGCTCTGTGTCCCTCTTTGAAATGCTTTTTCATGATGTATCCTGCAAGAGCAAAGTGTGTAGGTGCAATGTATAATATACATGTATGCAGCCAGTATTTGACTCAAAAACTGAAGCTCTGTAATCTTTCAATTATTTAAAATAGAGGACCAAATGATGGTTTCAGCTGCAGTCAGCTGGGCAGGTGGTGCCAGTAACTGATAAATTTGGCCTAATGCCTGCTTATTGTGATACCTGGTATTTTTGGCAAACTACGTAAATAAATATTCTGGCATTTTTCTTGGCAAACAGCATGAATACCACTCTTCCTTTATTCTCTTTGGTTCAGCAAATACTTCATGGCAAGTATTCATCACCAAGTAAAGTGTGAGACCATGTGCAGTGCAAAGCCCATTAGGTCATGTATTTTGGCATTCTGCTGGGCTGCAAGGTCTGCCACAAACTTGGCCGAGCTGTAAATGTGCTGACAGTATTTCCCATGCAATAGGAATCAGATATTCTTTCCTCTTTGTGCACAGAAGTGTGTGCTTGACCTGGTGACTAGTGGTGGTGTGGTACACTACTTCTAGACTTGTTTGCCTAACCAAACTTTTTTCTGTGTAAAAATTACACATGCAAAACTGAGATGTTTAAAATATGCCCTTGTTAAGACTTTTAAAAGAGCATTTACACCCACTGTTGCATTCATGTGCTTTTTTCCCCATCCTGCCTTTGCCCACCATCTCTCTACCTTTTGTAGAACATGTCTAAGACCTTCCTCTCCCACTATCTTCCCTGCCCCACTGGTGGCTTCAGTCAGCTTAAAATACCATCCCTTGCCATGAGCAATGAACTCCTCTTGGAAAGTCTCCCTGGGAAATCTGAGACTTTGGCTTCTCCATCAGTATTTGCTCTGCTGCTGATGGCTCTGACATGCATCCTTCAGTTACCAGAGCAGAAGTCAAGGGGGTTTGTGCATGCTGAAGCTGCTTTTCCAGCAGTGCCCTGGCGATACAAATCTAAGTCTCTTTTAAAACTCCTGCTAACTGACTGGCAAATGGCAGGCAGTCACTTCAATACATCCATGTACATGACATTTGATTTTTAAAAATTACAGTGCACTGGAATTGCAGATGGGCTGCCTGCACAAAATGCTTCTTACTCTTGGCCTTCTAAGTATCAAGCTTAACAAACCCCTGGTGCTCCTGATGACTGTTGTAGTCCACACACATTCTCGGTTGTTTTTCAGCATTTCTCAGAACTGCCTGGATGTCAAATTTACTGGAATCAGTGGAAGGACTCCATCTAGCAGCATGTACCCTAATCAGTGGTGAAGCCAGGAGGTGTTTACAGGCAACCTGATGGCCAGATCAATCCTGCAGTAGGTTACTAACATGATCTTGGGGGGGGGCTGCTAACAGGCTGAGTTACTGTTCAAAACAAGTTTAAAAAGATGCTGCCAGAAGTACTTTGATAATGTTGTCTGTTTTTAAAATATTCCTTTTCATTCACTTTTGGCTATGCTTTCCCTATTAAAAAATCAGTATTTGCATTTTTATAGCTTGGTCACTCTTCACCCATGTAAATGGTAAGTCTGAGAAAATTAACTCAGTTTAAGGTAGAACTTGCAATGTTTATGAAGGGAACCATAAGACAGTTATCTGCCTTGATATGGACTCTGTGTGAGAACTGAGGACCTTTCTCAGTCCTGTTTTTCCAAAACACATGCTGTAAAAATTCAAAAGATACAAATCTTCTTGTACCTGCTACAGTACTTTCATGCATTTACAATTTTATTCTAGAGTAGCAACAAGACTCTTGACAAATTCTTGTTATTTATAGTGGGTGCTGGCTGTACCTTCACCAGAAATCTTGGGAGGATGTGGAATATGGAGGACAATATTGGAATGTCTTGCCTGTGCTGCTGCTGTCCTTAGGTAATCACCTGGAGCTGAGCATCAAAGGGACCCATCTGTTCTGCCGTGCCCAGAGGGGAATCGGGTACAGGTGGTTTATCACTCCTCCGTGCAAATGGTGACATGACAGAGCTGTTTACATAAATCTTTCTGCTCTGGAATGTTTCATGGCACGGTACAGCATTGTGAAAAGAAACAATGTAAGAAACATCTCAAAAGATGGATACTATCAGAAATTATTTCCCCATTACTTCTTGGTATTAAGGATATGCTACAACAGGGCAGTTGATTGTTGATGGATGCAAGTGTTGTCCTGATTTAAAACAAATGAGATTCTGGAGCATTTCTCTGTCAATTTGCTATTTCTTCGATGGTTCTGGATTAAATCTAAAAACCTGGCTTTGTTTAAGTCCCACTCACAGTTGGCAATAGAGTTAGTGGGAAATAACCTACTTGGCTAAGTCTCCCATGCTGTCTACTGTGGCTTCATTTTACATAATTTGTTTTGTTGGATTTTGCACACTCTCCTCCCCCCCAAAAAGAGTCTTTTCAGGATGGCGAATGATCTGCCACAAAATCTCCTTGTGCCCACAGATGCCTTCAGGGCTTGTAATTATTGTGAAACTCAGAACTGTTTCTTCTGAAAGACAAGCACACAGAAAAACACACCCAAACCAAATCAAACCAAAGTGTTTGGCATAGAACTGGTGCCACCTTGGCCTCTGGACTGATGCTGGCCTGATTGTGGGTGCTGGAATGAAGGACTCCATATGTGAAGCTATCCTGGGCAGAGCAGAAAAGCTGCAAACATTTTGATCAGCCTACGTGGCACCACACACGTTCTTTTGGATAACTGGGCTAGAGTGGGCTGACAGTGCAAAGGGACCATGCACCCAGAGTGCCGTGTCCAGTTCTGGGCTCCTCAGGACCAGGCAAATGAGCTACTGGAGAGGGTCCAGTGGAGGGCCACAAAGATGATTCAGAGACTGAGGGAGCTGGGCCTGTTTAGTCTGGAGAAGACTGAGAGGGGTTCTCATTAGTGCAGATAAATATCTCCAAGGGATGTGCCAAGAGGATGGTCCCAGACTGCTTTTGGTGGTTTCCAGCATCAGGACAAGAAGCAATAGCCATAAATTAAACCAACTCAAGGTGATGAAGAACTTTCCATTGAGGTGGGAGAGGACTGGAACAGTTGGCCAAGGGGATCACAAAATCTCCCTCTCTGGAGAGATTCCAACCTCGCCTGGACATGTTCCCGTGTCACCTGCTCCAGGTGACCCTGCCTTGGCAGAGGCGGTTGGACTGGATGATTTCCAGAGGTCCCTTCCAACCCTTATACTTCTGTGGTTCTGTCATTTTTGACGTGAGAAGAGGCAGGTTGGAAAAATGGAAATCCCAGCACACGTGGAAGCACATGCTGACAGGGCTGACATAGGGATGGAGAGCATGGCTTGGGTTTCAAGTCTGGGGTTGGGAACAAAAGGAAAACCTCAGGGGTGGCAGCTGGGGAGGTGGGGATGTCTCCTGGCTGTTTCTGGGGCCAGGCTGTGCCCCCTGCTCCAGTGATGGGGCAGCGAGGATGCCTGAGGGGCACAGGGGAAGGGGGTTGAAGATATCTGAAGAGTAGTTTCACTGTTCTGTGTCAGAAATAGTGCTTCTTCCCCCTGTGCTCAGCATTGCTGAGGCCACACCTCAAGTGCTGTGTCCAGTTCTGGGCCCCTCAATTCAAATGGACATCGAGGGGCTGGAGTGAGTCCAGGAGTTGGGGAAGGGTCTGGAGCACAAATCTGGTGAGAAGTGGCTGAGGGAGCTGGGAAAGGGGCTCAGGCTGGAGCAAAGGAGGCTCAGGGGGGACCTTGTGGCTCTGCACAACTCCCTGACAGGAGGGGGCAGCCGGTGGGGGAGTCGGGCTCTGCTCCCAGGGAACAGGGACAGGAGGAGATGACAAAGCTTCAAGCTGCACCAGGGAATAAGGAAGAATTTCTTCACAGGAAACGTTGTTAAAGATTGGAATGGGCCGCCAGGGAGGTGGTGGAGTCACCGTCCCTGGAAGTGTTCGAGGAACAACTGGATGTGGCTCTCAGTGCTCTGGTGGGCAACGTGGTGTCCGGTCACCGCCTGCACTCGGTGTCCTCGGAGGCCTTTTCCAACATCACTGATCCTGTGGATCTGGGCGGGCGCGGGGGCGCGCAGGGGCGGGCGCGGGGGCGCGCCCCAGGCCGGGCGGCGCCACGTGGCCGCGCAGCCTCCG